>NC_045427.1:481116164-481416164 GCF_902635505.1 Sarcophilus harrisii | reverse complement strand
TAAAACAAAAATGACTATAATCTTTTTTTGGTGCTTCTTACCCTTGTCAAATTCTGGCTAATTAACTTATCATTATCTAAGATATTTTTCAATTCTTATTTCTGGATTCTATTATTAACTTATTAAAAATTTCATATATTCCAAATAATCTAGTGTCTTACAGAAAATACAGTGTGTTTAATACTTACGGGGCCTGGCACAAAAGGAAACAGGAGGCAGGAAGTCTTCTGAAAGTCTTTTTATAGCAGAGAAATTTAAAATTTTTTAGAATTGAAATGCTATACCTCTTAATATAATCTATTTGTAATAATGAGTAACTGTCTTTTGATTCAACAATGAATTCAGAGATGGAATCTTTTTTGTTTGTTTCTTTTAAATGTAAATACAAAATAGAAAAAGAAGAAAAAAACAGTGCCATGTACACAACAGAAAATAAGAGTATTCAAAATGTAAAGCAACAAATTTCCATTTCAAGAAAACTTATATAATAAATATTACACATTATGTTCACAGCTATTTTTTTTTTTTGCTTCTTCTTTATAGGTTTTCTTTTGTTTCTCTGTGCACTTTTTATTTTGCTTTTATTTCTCACTTTGCCCCTGCTTACCCGCAAGAAGGCTGCAATTAAGTACAGGTACACTCCCATTCCTCCACATACACATATACACATACATATATAGATAGATAACTATACACATATACACATCTGTTCATATGTATATATGTAAGGCTGTATTGTGCTCGTTTGTCCTATTTCTCAGAGACAGATTCTTCTCTTATATTGTTCAAATAAACAAACAGCAGCCTAGAGAAACAAAAACAGGACTTCCATATTAGAAGTTTCCTAGAACAATAGTATGTTCTTAGATGGTAATACAGAACGTGATTCATAACTGATTATTGATCTTTAGCATCTGGGCCCTAGTTAGGAAAGAATAAGATATATTGTAATCCAGCTGTGGCCTTGTTAGAATTTGGTATATTAATGTTTTTTTTGTTACTTTTTAGTTCATTTCTATTTTTACAAATGTACTGACATTCTATAGCTGTAGGAAAAGATTTTTAGATAATCTGTTAATTTTTTTCTATAAACTTTTTATTCAATAAAAATCTCAAGATGTTAATCTTCCTAATCAGAAAAACTAAAAATGCTACTTCAGAGGAGAGTTTATTTCCTTTTCTTCTCCTCAGCAAACTTTTTTGGGTTTTTTTAAGAAGAGAGTTTGGATTTTTTATTCATAGTGGACAAAAAGAAATGCTAAGACATATAGGCCGGAAGACAGCTAATAGGAAGTTCAGCCGGAAAAAAAAAAAAAAAAGATGGTAACTAGATTAAGCAGATTGTAGGGGGAAGAAGGAGAAATAGCTTAATGGTGAGAACAGGTAACAAAATGCTCTGAGAAAGAAGGAAAAAAACTTAGGGAAATTCAGTTGGAAATTTTAAGAACATCAGCTTCATTTAGAAAATTTTATGGTGCAAATAGAGAATAAAATAAAGGAACTAACTGTAAATTAACACCTAGGGGTTTTTAACCATATGATGTGGCTAAACTGTGTCAAGGAAGTGAAAAATCAGTATCTGGCTAACTATTTACATACAAAGGCAGGAAACCAATAAAATATGTGAAGGAGAGGAAGGGAAATGATGCTTGATGTTATCAACTATGCTGACATAAAATAAAACAAATTCTGATAGTTTATTTTATTTAGGCTTTTGGTTTAAAAGTCCAACATAAGAACTAGAGAACATTATGAAATGCAAAATGGATAATTTTGATTACAAAATCTTTTGCACAAACAAAGTGAGTGCAGCCAAGATTAGAAGTGAGGCAGAAAGCTGGGAAACAATTTTTATAGTCAGTATTTTTGATAAATGCCTCATTTCTAAAAAATATAGAGAACTAACTCAAATTTATTTATAAGATTACAAGTCATTCCTCAGTTGATAAATGGTCAAAGGATATGAACAGTTTTCAGATGAAAATATTAAAGCCATTTCTAGTCATCTGACAACATGCTGTAAGTCACTATTCATTAGAGCAATGCAAATTAAAAGAACTCTGAGGTACCACCCCACACCTCCCTGTTATAATTCTTACAAGGAACTAAGTCACTGGAATTGATAGAGACAATAACTATCTAATTTAGCATGGTACTTGACAGTTCTCTAGTTCACTAATGAACTTAGTACTAATTAGAGTTCACACCATTCACACCTTTAAGAGAGCATATAACATTGTTGGTGGAATTGTGAATACATCCAACCATTCTGGAGAGCAATTTGGAACTATGCTCAAAAAGTTATCAAACTGTGCATACCCTTTGATCCAGCAGTGTTTTTATTGGCCTTATATCCCAAAGAGATACTAAAGAAGGGAAAGAGACCTGTATGTCCCAAAATGTTTGTGGAAGCCCTGTTTGTAGTGGCTAGAAACTGGAAAATGAATGGATGCCCATCAATTGGAGAATGGCTGAATAAATTGTTGTATATGAATATTATGGAATATTATTGTTCTGTAAGAAATGACCAACACAATGATTTCAGAAAGGCTTGGAGAGACTTACATGAACTGATGCTGAGTGAAACGAGCAGGGCCAAGACATCATTATATACTTCAACAACAGTACTATATGATGACCAATTCTGATGGACCTGGCCATCCTCAGCAATGAGATGAACCAAATCATTTCCAATGGAGCAGTAATGAACTGAACCAGCTATGCCCAGCGGAAGAATTCTGGGAGATGACTAAAAACCATTACATTAAATTCCCAATCCCTATATTTTTGCCCACCTGCATTTTTTATTTCCTTCACAGTCCAATTGTACAATATTTCAGAGTCCGATTCTTTTTGTACAGAAAAATAATGGTTTGGTCATGTATACTTATTTTGTATCTAATTTATATTTTAATATATTTAATATCTACTGGTCATCCTGCCATCTGGGGAAGGGGGTGGGGGGATGGAGGGGAAAAATTGGAACAAGAGGTTTGGCAATTGTCAATGCTGTAAAGTTACCCATACATATAACCTGTAAATAAAAGGCTATTAAAAAAGAAATGCTATGAAAAGGAAAAAAAAAAATAAGAGAGCATATATAAACTAGGAGCCTCAACCAGGATAGAGTCCAGGAGATTCATAAGTCAGAGAGACATAAGCCCACTCTTGGAGGTGGAGTCATATTCATTCCATTTTCCACCTTTATGCTGGCTAGAGGCTTTGGATTCAGAAGGAGGAGAGGCTGAAGCTGATAGAGGCAAAAGACTAGTGGCAAGAGCTCTTGGAACCAAGGAGAGAGATAGGCGTCTAAGAAAGCTAACTGGGCCCAAGGAAGGAGACAATAAAGGATTTGGACTTTAATCCCTGGCTGCATTTGAGGTGATTATTACACAGAACTAAAAAGAAGGCTTCTTCCAGAAGTCCCCCAAGAAACCTGTTTCCACAGAACTTTATATTTTAGAGAAGAGAACATTACACCTCCCAGATTGGCTAAGATGACAGGAAAAGATGATAAATGTTGGATGGGATGTGGGAAAACTGGGACACTAATGCATTGTTGGTAGAGTTGTAAACTGATCCAACCATTCTGGAGAACAACAAAGGGCTATCAAACTGTGCATACCCTTTGATCCAGCAGTGTTTCTACTGCGTCTATATCCCAAAGAGATCATAAAAAATGGAAAAAGACCCATGTGTGCAAAAATGTTAGTAGCAGCCCTTTTTATAGGTCAAGGAACTGGAAATTGAGTGGATGCCCATCATTTGGGAAATGACTGAATAAGTTATGATATTTGAATGTAATGGCATATTAATTGTTCTATAAGAAATGATCAAGATGATTTCAGGATAGACTTACATGAAATGATGCTGAGAACATTATATCCAGTAACAAGATTATGTGATGATCAACTGTGATGAATTTAGCTCTTCTCAACAATTGTGGGGATTCAAAGCAGTTCCAATAAACTTGTAATGGAAGACTACCTGCATCCAGAGAGAACTGTGGAGACTGAATATGAATTGAAGCATAGTATTTTCACCTTTTTATTTGTTTGTTTGCTTGTTTCTCATGGGTTTTTTTCCCTTTTGGTCTAATTTTTCTTTCACAACATGACAATTATGGAAATATGTTTAAAAGGATAAAATATTCAACCTTTAAAAAGTGTGTTCATAGACACATTTATATGTATGTAGCAAAAACACATATACAATGCAGTATTTTAAAAATTACGTTACATAATAAAATCATGCCCAGTTATTAGTTCTCTCCAAGCTTGTTTTATAGCTACTTTTTATTTATCTTATATACACACGTTTGTATGTATGTATACAGTTTCTCCCCTGTTAGGAAAAAGAGTGACAGTGTCAAAAGCTACAGAGAGGTCAAGAATGATGAAAATTGAGGAAAGGCCATTAGATTTGGCAATTAATTGATCACTGATGTCTTTGGAAATGGTTCCACTGAATGATGAAATCAGAAGCAGAGGTGTGCTGGTAAATATTTAGCAACTGGCTTTCCAAAAATTCAAGGCACAGGTGATTCAAGGCAATTCCAATAGTTTGGGAATAGAAAATGTATTATATGTATTTGGGAAAATAAAATACTATTGAAAAAAGAGCAAGGTGAACATTTATCTAAATCATTAATATTTTCCTCCATCACTTTCTTGTCTGGACAATCTATAAAGCAATAAATAAATCCCTGATTTCAGCCTTTGCTGGTTTATGAGTGTAAATACACTCAAAATTAACAATGGAGAGCCAGTAAGAGTTGGTTCTAGTATGCACCTGATTAGATGTCTGACTGAAGAGAATTAAAAAGAAAGTGAGAGAATTGAAAATGAAAGTATTATTTATAGACAGCCTCCTCAAGGAATTTAGTTACAAAAAGGAAGAGATATACTAGCAGATAGCTATTAGAGATTAATAGATCAAGTGAGAGTTTTAGTTTTTTGAGGATGAGATCTGTGTGGATGTGGACTTGATTGCTATGTTGGTTAGTTCTCCTGATCTGCTTTTTTCCCCCCTTCTTTTTTGTTGTTTTTTTGTTTGTTGTTTGTTTGTTTTACAAAGGATAGCTCTAAGTATTGAAATGGGGGATATACCTGCAGGGATATACCTGCAGATTAATGTAAAAGCTTAAAGAGGTCATTTTTATGTTAGAATCCTTACAAAGTGATAAGTCAGTTGCCTGATTTTAGCATGGTACTTAGCAAATTCTCTAGCTCACTAATGTATTTAAGTACTCATTGGAGTTCACACTTTTGGGAGATTCACAAGTCAGTATTCAGTATAAGATTCACAAGTCAGAAACCCACAATCCCACTCTCTCAGAGGAGGAGTCAACTTTTTACATTGAGCATAAAAAGAGCCAGAAGTCACTTTGGAAAACTGAAAGCCACGAGTCAGAGTTGAGGCAGAGGCAGAAGCAAAGGACAAGCTGCAAGAGCTCTTGGAATCAAGAAAGAGAAAATAAACATTTGGATTTTATCAGCTAGCTGTACTTGAGGGGATTATTATTCTGAACCGAAACTAAGGCTTCCTTCCAGAAAACCCCCCCAAGAAACCTGCTGCCAGAGAGAACCATTATATATTATAAAAAAAAAAAAAGAATACCACACTTTTAATAATATTTATTTTTATAAAACTGTAACAAGAAGAACAAGCAATACTGAAGAATCAAGGAAGATCCTATGCAATCTATGATGATTTTCTGAATCAGATCTGATTCAGTTCAGTATAGTAATTCAGTTTAATGCCCAGAATGAAATAAAAAATTCAGGCCATGTAAAATATATTAAAAGAAATATTACTCAGCAATAGCATGGAAAGGATATTCAGCATAGACCTGGCATTGGTTCAACTGGATTTAGCTCCCCCTTCCTCCCATGTTTGCCACAATGGTGTTTCCAGTCAGGATACTTGAGGACAAGTGGGATGTCCATCACACCTGAATAATATAGACTGTTATGCAGAACTTTTACTCCTTAGAAACCTAGAAGCTATAATTACCCATTTGAGCCCTATTCTTGTACTAATTAAATCATGGGGGTGGTTTCATTGCTATTTTTTTCTCAAAGATTTATTTTTGGAGAATTTTTTATTTTTATTTTTTCTAATACATATAAAAATAAAAGATGGATTTTTTGGGGGGTGGCACAAGGGGACAATTGGAATTAAATGACTTGTCAAACAGTTAGTGTTAAGCATCTGAATCCAGATTTGAAGTCAGTTCTTCCTGACTCCTATTGTGCCCTCATTCTTCTTTTAGAGGAGAAAATTGACCTATGTGAAATTGTACTATGTGTCCAACCAAATTAGTAGTAAATGTTGCACCTACCACAAAGGGATACTGCTTCTTTGGTTACATGATAAAGAACAAATTAAGAAGAGAAATAAAGATATACAATTTTGCTATGGGTATTTTGAGAAAAACAGTGTTACAAAGGGCAAAACTGAAATATAAAGGGTAGAGAGTATCTAATTGTTTGGACTTAAAAATAAAGTTTAAAATAAACAGGTTGTAAGTTTTTTTTTTAATAATTATTTCGCTGAATGATTAAATCCATTGCTTTTGTATTTCCATGAGTGTAAACCAAAAAGTACCATATTGTTTTTTTCAAAGGCACGGCAACAAGCTCAATTACGACATCAAATGGCAGAGGAAAGCAAGGCAGATTACTCATCCACTCTTCAGAAGTTTAATCATGAACAGCATGAACATTATTATACTCACATACCAAGCATTTTTCAGGTAAAAACAACTGTTTTGTTTTTTAATCATTTCATAGTTGTGACTGTGACTTACAAATCACCATAATCCAACATTCCCACTAAACCAAATCTTTTTTTTTTTTTTTTTTTGGCTGGGGCAATTGGGGTTAAGTGACTTGCCCAGGGTCACACAGCTAAGGCATGTTAAATATCTGAAATCAGATTTGAACTCAGGTCCTTCTGACTTCAGGGCTGGTGCTCTATCCACTAGTGGTACCACCTAGCTGCCCCTAAACCAAATCATTTTTTAAAAAATTAAGTAGCATATAACATTAAGATGTTGAAAAGTTTTAATTTTAAGATTTTAGAGGAATAATTAGTGATGTACCAAAGATCTATTTTAAAATATATCCTTTAGAAAAGGTTTAAGATTTTTAAACATTGGAGTTTACCAACCTTAAAGATTAGTAATATGTTGATGTTCTTCCTGATTTATTTAGTTTGAGAATCCCCATTCTCTACTTTAGCATTTTAAAACATTCAGAGATGTGAAGCTCAACCATAGATTGACAGTCAGTTCTTTCAATTTTATTTTGGTTCATTTTTACTCAAGTAGGAACATTACAGAAAATTAATAGTTTTATAATAGATTTGTTAAAGAAATAGCAAACTTCAGTTTCTTGTTGTAGACACGTGGTCCTATATAAACTATACTATAAACTACATATATATATATATATATATATATATATATATATGTGTATGTATGTATATATACTAACAATAAAACATTTCTCCATATGGAGAGAACATGGATTTTATTTCAATCATGGTAGAAGTAGTAGCAGTTATTCATATGAAAATAAACTTTTATGCTTCTCTATTAGATAAGTTGAAATTAATAATGTAATGTGTTCAAAATAAAGCATCATTGATATTTGAAATCTTAATACCATCATATATGGGCATAACCTATTAAAAACTTTTGAAATATGAAAGGTAATGATATTTTTAGATCATATTTTATTCTCTAAAGCAGTGGTGTCAAACTCAAATAGAAATGGATTCCTGCTGATTGCACATTGACTCGGGGAGTTTTGTGGGCCACAGTTTCTGAGTTTGACACCTGATGAAAAGCATGTTCAATATTCGGATGCAATTAACTGGTCATTGACTCTTTTATTTAATCTCTTTATCTCTGAAAGAATATCTTAAATATTTCCATCCTGTAGAAATAAAGCTTTCTTAAATCCTAGAAAATTATATAAATTAATCACATACAAAATGTAATGTTTCAGAAAATACAAGAGATGGAGGAAAGGAGAATAGTCAGAATTGGTGAATCAATGAAAACTTATGCTGAGGTGGATCGTCACGTGATACCAATCATTGGGAAATGTCTGGATGGAATAGCAAA
This sequence comes from Sarcophilus harrisii, assembly GCF_902635505.1. Classification (NCBI taxonomy): domain Eukaryota; kingdom Metazoa; phylum Chordata; class Mammalia; order Dasyuromorphia; family Dasyuridae; genus Sarcophilus; species Sarcophilus harrisii. The sequence continues at coordinate 481,408,030 of NC_045427.1, read as the reverse complement.
GGCAGCTGAATCTATTGATCAGAAAAATGTAAGTCTTGAATCTTGGTTATAGAGCCAATAATGTGTTTCAGTGTGTGATAGTTTCATTATTTTAAAAGTGTTTCCCAAACTCTGTGCTTCTATATATAGGAAAACATTGGGGAAAGTGATATAGCTCTACATTTTGTCAGTATGCAGAATTTTCTTCTGCATTTCTTCTGATTTATAAGAATGAATTATTTAGTGTTTCATGAAAAGCATTACCTTTTCACAGTTTAATGTATAAATCATTTTTATGTTTCAGAAAATATATGTTTGTTAAATTTATTTAAATTATCAAATTAGAGTAGTTATTTTTGTCATATATCTTTAATTGCTTCTTTGCTAATTTGCAGAGGCTTGCTATTTTGCAATTTGATTAAATTACAAACAATAGTTTTCTTCAGTTTTTACTAATATTTGTATTTCAATGTTGGAATAACTATCACTTATCCTATTTATTTTTTTTATTCTCATATGTATAAAAATATAAAGACATTACTTTTTGCCTGTAGGGCAATTCCATAAGCCTTTTCTTTTAAAGAAATACTTTTAAAGAATACTTTCTCTTTTTTTTGGGGGGGGGGGAGAAATGCCAATTCTCTTTGGCAGTGTTAAAAATATCTGGAGCTTATATAAAATAAAGTAATCCCATAATACTTCCAAAGTAAATCCAACAATAGGTGGGAGATTTGTTTTTTTGAGGTAGAGAGGGGATACTTTAAGGGACAAAAGAATAAGAAAAAATAAGAGCGAAAACTACTGGTTAGGTAGAAGGGACAATGCCAATTGAGCACAGAAAAAAACGTGGAGCTATCTAATCCTTTGTTATTCTTCTCTCTTTTCAAAAAAATAATCTTTGCATTAGAAGTGATTTAATTAAATTGATGAACAGGGAGCTGATACTGAACACAAATAAGAAAGTAAATGAAAGAACATCTAGTTGCCCATGATGAATTAATGTCAATAGGCCTATATGAATCCTCAGAACTAGCACGTGTGAGTGTTAAGTTGTTGCTAGTGATACTTGAAAGGTCTTGGAAATTTGGAAATGCCCTTCCCAGTTTTCAAAAAAGCAAAAAGGACACAATCCACAAACTAGAGATTGGTAAGCTTTACTTCCATTCCTGAGGAAGTTCTAGAGTGAATCATTAAAGAGATATTGAACATCTCACAAAGGAAGTAGTATTTACAGAGGGCCAGTATAACTTCATCAAAAACAGGTCATGCCAGACTATTTCCTTTTTTGATAGGGATATTAAATTGATCCAGAGGAAATTGTTGATAAAATTGACTTAGAGTTTAGCAAAGCATTCATAAAGTGTCTCATGCTGTTGTTGTGGAAAAGTGGTAAGCGAGATGGATTTGAAGTGGTTAAATGGTTGAGTTGAAATAATTGTTTTTAATGGTTTTTAACAGAAATCATCTTGGCAGTAAGAGTTTAGGTGAGTCTCAGTAATCTGTACTTAATCTTGTCTGGTTGTCATTTTTATCAATAACTGATATAAAATATAGATGGCATGCTCCTTCAGTCTGTAAAAAACACAAATCTGGGAAAGATTGATAATTCATTATTATTAGTATCCAAAAAGTAGTACTGACAGGTTAGAGCATAATAAGATGACATCCAGTAGGGAAAAAAATTTAGTCTTGTACTTGAATTAGAAAAAAATAAAAGTTTACAAGAAAAGAATGAGATAGGTATGGTGAGGTTGCAGTTTGTGTAAAATAGATATTGGGGTTTTAGTGAACTGCAAACTCAATATGAGTCAATAGGCTTACATGCTATCATTCTAGTGTGCTTTGGAACTGCATTGGAATGCTATAGCTTCCATGAATAAGGAAGTGTTTGAAGGAACTTTAGAGACTATTAAGTCTCTCTTCTCATTTTATATATGAAGAAACTGAGACAGATATTAGCAACTTGCCCAAGGTCACACAGTTAGTAAATGTTTAAGGATGTAATTTGAATTCAGATCTTCCTGATTCCAAATTGAGTTCATTTCAGTTCTGGATGTTTCATTTTAACTAGGACATTGATTACCGAGAAGGGTGACCAAATAATGAAGGGTTTTGATTCTACATCATTGGAAGATTGGTTGAAAGAATTTAGGAATTTATACTGGAAATGAGAAGTCTATATTCAAGTATTTCATATGGAAAAGATGATAATCAATCTGTATAGCTGTCAACATGATACCTCTTTTCATCCCTTAAAGGTGATCTGTCAGCTAGTCTAACTTGCTGGCTCTCTGAATTAGATCTTGACTGAGGAGTAACTTAAGCAGATAGAAATTTGGGAGCATGATTGGAGGGAAATATAGTCTATGAGTGATGGAGTTAGTGAAGAGAGAGTGAGAAAGGGGGGAAAAGCATAATCTCATTTGCCTGAAATGTAGCCTTTTAATGGGAATCATATTAGATTATCTTGAAATGCTGGTTTTAGACCAAATTGTAGAAGGTCTTGAATGTCAAGAATCAGGAACTTATTTTATAAGCAATGGGTACTGAAGAAGATCTTTGAGTAGCTGAGTGACAAAATCATATTCATGCATTAGAAATATTATTAGTGAAATAATATGAAGAAAGGATTGGAGAAGGCTCCCTGATGGAAGCAGGAAGACCAGTTAGGAAACTATTACAGTTCTCTAGGCTGGAGAAATAGGAGCTTAAAAATAGAGGGGGACAAAGGGAGTTGAAAGGGAACTGATCAGAGATAGTTTGCAGAGTTAGATTTAACATATTCTGGCAACTGATTGAATGTAGATGAGGGAAAAGGAAAAGAACTGGAAGACTGAACAGTAACACTGTCAGAAGAAACAGAGAAGTGGAGGATTTTTGAGATTAATTTAATTTTGTACATGAGTGTGAGATGTTAGTGGTATATTCAGTAGAGATACAGTCAAGCAACCTGTATTCAGCCTGTAACATTCTTTAGTGGGCCTAAATAAGATTAAAATGTAATTGGTAAATCTTTAATAAATGCAATTACAACAAAACAGAGACGATGTTAATACCTGATTTTCACTCTTCTAGGGACTTTCATATATGGTTTAGTGGCTTCATTTCTATTTGAGTTTGTCACCACTGATTTATTTACTAGATGTTCCTAGACAGCCAGGAGAGCCCAACTGAAGTTGGGATAGATAGTGGAATTTTGCAGGAGATTCACTTTACTTGATTTCATATCTTCACAAGTATTTGACAGCTTATGAATTGCACAGCAGGAAGCTGAGCAGTAGGAATTATACTTGAAGCAAGAAGGTTGAGGTTGTCAAAAGGATTCAAGTATGGAAAAAGGGAAGATGTTGAAGTGCCTAAGAATTTCAAAATTAAGCTGAGCAGTATTTGTATATTCAAAGAATGTGAAGAACTAAGGAATTCATTGAAGATCAAGATGACAGTTAAGTACCATCACAGAAAAGATAAGGGGAGTAGAAGAAGAGAAAGGAAAAAGATTATCAGACTAGAGAATTTTGGAAGTGGAACAGTTTTGAATGAGGATGAGGTCCAAAATTTGACCACATTTGTGAGTGTCTGAAGTGTAAAAGGTAGGCATCTTAGGAAATGATAAGGATAATAATCTATCAAGATAGATAAGTTGATTCCATCTCAGGGATCCTGAAAGTCGTAAGGGAACCCAGAAGACAGAACAAGGAGAATTAGGAAGAGAAGGTTGTGTTACAGAGTTCTGTAAGAAATGTAGAAAGGAAAGCTAATTCAATGGGAAGAGATGGATTGACTATAAAAATAATGGAGATTGAAAAGAAAGCTTATTAATAACAAATTGGAATTCCAAATGGTGCAGTGAAATGTCTAGCCAGGAGATAGTAGGTAGGGAACACAGTTAAGAGGTATAGGGTTGAGAGAATGAAATAGAGGAAGAATTTGAAAGGAAATTAGTAGCCAAAAAAATTATGCCAAAATGTGAATAAAATATTAGGAAAAGAAGCTTGAGAAGGGTGCTATAAGAACATGAAGCACTTGAGAAGTGAATAGGGAGCTAGTAGAGATTGTACTGTTCATTGATTAATAACAAGATTAAGTCAAATGTAAGACCTAGACTTTCAAGAATTTGACATCTAGTTGAAGGAATCCAACAAGAATAAAAATCTCTATATTGGGTGGCTAAAAGTATTAGAATTTCTGTTTGCTGCTGGCCACATTTGCATATGAAAGGCAGGAACTGAGAACTGAGGACTTCTGATAAACGGAAAGATGTTGTTTTAGTAGTTCCACTTAGTCATTTTGTTCTTGCCTTCCCAACCTCTAGAACTAACTCTGTAATACTGAAAGAGTCCTCAGTGCCTTAGACTCAAATAATTTTCATTATTTGTTGGAATACAGCCTCCCTCGCTCAAGGTTGTTTGAGAGGGAATTCAGATTGACAATCAGAAATTGGAGAATTAAAGAGGACTTTTAAACATCAATTCATATAAATAGGACAGGTACTTGGATACTGGTAGCCATGAGGAAATTATTTCATAAAAGAGACTAAGTGCTTGTAGTTTCTAATTAGCTGGCTGATTTGTCTGTTTGAAAAGTGTATGATCTCAGCATCTGACCAGACTCTCTCTATGCATAACTAATTTTTTTTCCTAGTCCAATACCAAGTTTCATAAAAGCCATAAGAGCCTTTTGCTCACTAAAAAGATATAAACTGGCTTCTGAATATTAAATTCTTGTTTTTTTCAAAGATTTTTATTTTTAAAACATATGCAAAGATAATTTTCCAACATTCACCCTTACAAAACCTTGTGTTCCAATTTTTTTCTCCCTCCCTTTTCCCTACCCCCTTCTTGAAATAGCAAGTATTTCAATATATATTAAACATGTGCGTGATTGTTAAACTTTTAAAAAGAGGGAAATAATGACAAAGTGAATTGTCTTGTATGGGAAAGAGGTCATGCTTCAATTGAACACAACAGCTGAGGCACAATAGAGGGCAGCAATGAGAATAGTCTAAGTAGAAAATAAAAGCAAAAAGATTAAGGTGAAGGGTTGGGGGTAGGGGGTGAGGGAACAGCTGGGATGTAACTGGGAGCAAGGCCAATAAGAGAATAGATGCTGCAGTAACATCACCAGAAAGCATCAGTATCTCTGAATTTTCAAAGGTATATGAGATGTACCTGTATGCATGTGTGCCAAAAATACATGTTCTCTACTTGTGTACCTTGATATCTAAATTCCTCTGAATGGCTGTTCTTCCCACAGGCAGCATATGGATTTTTAAAGCAAGTGTGTCCCAGTTTTATGGGAGAATAGGCATAACTCAGATGTAGCAACTATAATGCAAAATAGAATGTAAGTATATAGGAGACTTACAAAGAAATTGATGTATTAAATTTAAGGAATGAAAAGTTATTTCTATCTTGGGTAAGAAGCATTTCAACAAATGGAAATGGAAAGGCGGTTAAAAAGTCAGAGGAGGCCATCATTTTTGGTAACCTTCAAATAAAATCTAATATGGAATAAATACTTCACTTATTTTGAATTACTTTCATTTGGTTTTATTGAAGGTGTTTTTAAGCATATCCAACCATCAGTGATGAATAATAATTTTTTTTCCTTAGATCTAGAGTGGGTACTTGAAAATGAATTCTACTAATCCCTAATATTTTCACTTCCCAAACTTTCCATCAGCCTTTACAAAAAGCTTTAGGTATATGAAATCAGGCAAACTTAAAGTATGAATATCCTTCTTTAATTTTCAAATTATTATATTTGACCCATTACCAGTGGAAGATTTTATTACAACATTATATGATAGGATCTGTCTTATTTGCTTGTTATAATAATTGTAAGTTAATTATTAAATGACAGCCATCGAAGGGCAAAAAATTGGTGGTAAACAGATTTTATTTTGTGAATGGTGTTAACAAAAAAAAATTCCATATTTATTCTATATTCATTCAAGAAAACTGATGGATCATATTGTAAAGAACCAGTCAATGATAGGTGTTTGGGTTGAGTTTTTTCCATAATGAGAGATAAAAGGAGGCAGTGGAAAGAGCATTAGACTCAAAGTTGGAGAATCTGGGTTTGAATTTTACCCTGACATTTTATATGTAATCTTGGACGAGTCACCTAAAATTATTAACCTTCAGTTTTCTTAAATGTAAAATGAGACATTTGGACCAGCTGACTCAAAAAGTTCTTTCTGGGAGGCAGAGCCAAGATGCTGGAGTAAAAGCAGGAACTTGTCTGACCTCTCCTCTAACTGCTCCAAGTTCCTTTAAATAATGATTCTAAACAAATTTTAGAGTGTCAGAACACCCAAAAAGATGAAGTAGAACATTTTCCAGCCAAAAACAACTTAGAAGAACATCAGGAAAGGTCTGTGGCATAAGGACAAGGATCCAGCATGCAGGTCATGCAAGTGCAGTCCTAGCTGCAAGCCCAGTCCCGGCCCTAGCCCGGCAAAGCAGGAATTGGCCTAGGGACCTCTGAATCAGTGCCAGTACTGGTGGCTTCCAGACCTCTCAGCCCAGAGACACCAAAGAGGACTTGGAAGGTCAGCATAAAAGGTTTGTAGTAACAGAATGGAAGTCCAATGTGCAATCCCAGTACAGGCCACACCAGTGCAGCCCCAGCTCTAGTGCCACTAAAACAGGACCTCTGAATCTGCAGCAGCACTGACGATTTCTAGACATCTCTCAGCCCAGAGACACATCAAAGATGACTTGCAAGGGCAACAGAAAAGGATTGCTAGTGGGGTAAGAGGGCCTTGGGAAGTGGGCATGGGCACATGGGTGCTTCTGGAAGCCTCACCTCCCAGGATGTCTCTTTGTTAGCACTGAGGAAGGACTCAGTTGCTTTAGCACACTAGATCTTACAGCTACAGTGGGGCAGGGACTCTCCTAACAGTTTCAGGGCAGAAAAGAGGGCTTATGATCAGATTCCTAGAAGGATCTCTGAAAATAATAGCTTCACAAAATTCTTGAAGCTTGGGACAGTACTTACTCCACCTTGGAAATAGAGCCCTAATTTAACAGCATTAAAGCCTAGTAATAGGCTAGGAAAATGAGCAAGCAACAGAAAAAATTTCTTTCCATAGAAAGTTGCTGTGATGACAAAGAAGTTGAAAACACTTAGAAGAAGATAACAAAGTCCAAAGTCCTACATCCAAAGCCTCCAAGAAAAATAAAGAATAAGAATTGTTCTCAGGCTATGGAAGAGCTCAAAAGGGGATTTTGAAAATCAAGTAAGAAAGATAGAGGAAAAATTAGGAAGAGAATTTAGAGTGGTAGAAAAGGAAATACAGAAAAAAGCTAATGAGAAGAATGCCTTAAAAAGCAAAATTGACCAAATGGGAAAAGCAGTACAAAAAGTCACTGAGGAAAATAATTCCTTAAAAATTAGAATTGAGCAAATGAAAGCTAATGAGTCTATGAAAAATCAAGATAAATAAAGCAAAATGAAAAAACAGAAAAAAATGAGAGCTATCTCATTGGAAAAACATCTAACTTGGAAAATAGATCCAGAAGAGATAATTATTTTATAATAGTAGTTTTTTAATTTTTTAAATACAAATGCAAAGATAGTTTTCAACATTCATTTGAAAAACCTTGATTTGTTTTTTCAAAATCAATATAGTAATCCAATATAGGTTAAATATGTGCAATTCTTCCAAACACATTTTTGTATTTATCATATTGCACAAGAAAAATTGGATCAAGGGGGGAAGGGAGAATGAAAAAGAAAAAAACATGCAAACAACAACAAAAGGTGAAAATACTATGTTGTGATTCAGATTCAATCTCCATAGTCCTCTATCTGGATACAGATGGCTCTCTCCATCATAAATCTTTTGGAATTGGCCTGAATCACTACATTGCTGAAAAGAACCAAGTCCATAACAGTTGATCATCATATAATATTTTGTTGCTATGTACAATGTTCTCTTGGTTCTACTCACTTCACTTAGCATCAGTTTATGTAAGTCTTCAGGAGAGATAATTTTAAAACTATTAGTCTACCTGAAAGATATGATAAAAAAAAAAAAAAAAAAGAGTTTGGGTATCATCTTACAAGAAATTATCAAGGAAAACTGTCCTGATATTCTAGAACCAGAGGATAAAATAGAAATTGAAAAAAAAAATCCACCAATTACCTCCTGAAAGAGATAACAAAATGATCTAGACATCCCAGGCATAGTACAGCCAAAATCCAGAACTCCTATATCAAGGAGAAAATATTGCAAACATTTAGAAAAAAATAATTCAAGTATAGTGGAGCCACAGTCAGGATAACATAAGATTTAGCAGCTTCCACATTAAAAATGGCGGTCTTGAAATATGATATTTTGGAGCTGAGATTACAACCAAGAATCTGAGCTAGCCTGGAAGTGTATGGCACTTAAGATTAATTTCCAGCCCAGGACCTTTCCTCAGATCTTCTCAGGTTGTAATAGGAAGACCCCAGTTCTACCCCAAGTCTTCTTGATTTTTCAAGAGTCTGTGTTGGTCCTGAGGTATAAATTTGTTCTATTTGCGCGGGAATTCGGGAGAGCTTGAAATCTACCAAATTACTCCACCATCTTCCCAGAATTCTCCCCCCTACAATCATGTTTATAACACACTCTTTTCAGGGCAAAAATTGGAAATGGAAGGGATGCCCATCAATTGGCAAATGGCTGAATAAATTGTGGTTTGTTATTATGATAGAAATATTATTGTTCGAGTGATTCTTTTTGTATAGCAAAATAATGATTTGGTCATGTATACTTTATTATGTATCTAATTTATATTTTAATATATTTAACATCTACTGGTCATCCTGCCATCTGGGGGAGGGAGTGGGGGGTAAGAGGTGAAAAATTGGAACAAAAGGTTTGGTAATTGTTAATGCTGTAAAGTTATCCATACATATAAACTGTAAATAAAAGGCTATTAAATTAAAAAAAAAACAAAAAAGAAATATTATTGTTCTATGGGAAATGATGAGCAAGATCTCTCAGAAAGTCTTCCACGAACTCAAGCTAAGTGAAATGTACTATATACAAAGTAATGGCAATATTCTGGGATAATCAGTTGTAAATGATTTTGATATTCTTAGCAGTTCAATGATTCATGAGTACTCTGAAGAACTTATGATGAAAAATCTTATCTATATCCAGAGAAGGAACTGATTGTATTTGAATACATATTGAAGCATTCTCTCTCTCTCTCTGTCCCTCTTAACTTTATTTTTCTGTGGCTTTTTCTTTTTTTGAGGGAGAAATCTATGTTTTTTTTCCACAACAAAACTTTTATAGGGAGAGGGGGTGGGGAGAAGGTCCCTTCTACCTAACAATCTTTGGTTCTTATGCCTGGTGTATATATACATGCTTATTCTATAATGCTCTTTTTATTGCTTTTAAATAACTTGTATTTGAGCCAATATATTTTATGAGTAGATTTTTATTCATTACTATTTTCAATTAAAAAGAAAAGAAAAAAATTTGCCTTTTTTGATAGCTTTGAAGTTATAGAAAAAACTAGTTTTATTTATTTATTTATTTTCCTGAGGCAGTTGGGATTAAGTTACTTGCCCAGGGTCACAACTAGGAAGTGTTAAGTGTCTGAGATCAAATTTGAACTCAAGTCCTCCTGACTTCAGGGCTATTATTCTTTCCATTGTGCCCCCTAGCTGCCCCCAAAACTAATTTTTGCTTATGGAAAAAACTGTTAATATCATTGATTTAAAAAAACAGAACAGTGCTTTGTTTTGTTCTGGAATCTATTTATGGAGCTATTAAGCAACTTAAGATCACCATAGAGAAGGCAAGTTATGTATATTACCTTTTAAATGAACCTGTGAACTTCTTTCTGGCAGTATTTCTCCTTCATGTATTACTTTAAATTCTTTTAATATGTTCTTATTATGTTCTATATATGTTCTAATTTATATGTATTTTTATACGTTTCTTATTGTGTTGTGACCTTCTTAAGGATTAAGCATGTCTCATATGTCTTTGTTTCCCTTTTCTTCACCCCTCCATTCAGCACTTAGCACATAGAACCTTGTAACTACTATAAATGTGTAGGTCAATAAATCTGTAATAGACATAATGTTTTATCAGTTTATCTACATGTTTTAATTAGAACAACTGACTAGTAAGCCTTTTGCTTCACAAGTTTTTCTGCATTAGATAATTGTTTTGAGATATTTTGATAGGAGGAATAATATACTTTTTTTTTCCCCAAAGAAATTTGGTGACAATTGTATATATTCAGTATATCTTTTTAATTAAGAAGTCCTTAGAAACATTATTTTTCCATGTATAAAATGATGAAAAAAGTGTCATTTGTTATCAGCTCATTATTTTGTATAACATACTGCATATCAACCCAGTTTAATAGCTCACATTTATTTGTATCACTTTAAGATTTACAGAGAGGGCCAGCTAGGTAGCGCAGTGGTTGGAGCACCAGCCCTGAAATCAGGAGGACCTGAGTTCAGATCTGGCCTCAGACATTTAGCACTTCCAGCTGTGTGACCCTGGGCAAGTCACTTAATCTCAATTGCCTCAGGGAGGGGAGGCAGAGATTTACCAAGAACTTTATACTTATCTAATGTATAGTTTGACTACATTAAATTATCCTAATAAAGTGCAGGTTTTTAATTAATTATAATCCTATTTGTTTGTAAATTATTTTTTGTGTCATTTTAGGATTCACAATTGGTAATAGAAGCCTACAAATCAGGGTTTGAACCTCCTGGAGACATTGAATTTGAGGATTATGCACAACCAATGAAGCGAACTATATCTGAAACTAGTCTTTCAAATTCCAGAGGGGATAGCAAAACAGAGCTCAAATTTGCTAGCAAGTCCAAGGGAAAATTGTGGCCCTTCATCAAAAAAAATAAGGTACTACTGTTTGAACTCTTGGGGGTTTCAATGACTCTGTTGTATGATCTTTTCAACTAAGATTTTTAAATGTTAAATTTCAGAATACAAAAAATGGATGTTATCTATAACTTTCTATTTATCTTTAAAAAGATTTCTAAATTGTGTTGCTTTTAATTATAGTGGATGGTTATGTCTTTGTCATGGCCATTTATTTATAACTCAGATGTCACACATTATGTCACACATACTAACAAACTGATTACTCTGGGCAGCTTTACTTCATTATATTCACATTTCTAAATTTTTGAAAGCTGTGTTAACCTGGTTTGGAAAAGGAAATTCATAATAAATTTTCCATAATACTTTTATTGAAGCTTTATCATTCATTAACTCACTTTTGAACTCATGTTAATTGTATCTTTGAAAACTTTTTTTTAAAGTTTTGACACTGGGATACAACAACATGTCAGCATTAACTTGGGGTTGTAAAATATGATCAAGGCATTGTTTCTGCTTTGTACTTACTTAGGATAGTCTATAATAGAGTGATTTTGAGTCCTCAGATAGATCTTCTATTGATTTCTGTAAGTTCAGGTTGCTGAACATTATTTCTTTTTTGACTTATCCATAGAACTAGTAAAGAATAACTTATTGAACTACAGTTTGCATGTAAAAGTCTGCATGAGCTTTTTATCAACTATTTCTTGCTGTTCTTTCTGTTGCATTACTTACTAAACCTTCACTTTTTATCATCTTGTTTTAACGCATTTTACACGTTTTCTTTTGGACCATGGCATAAATATTTAATTGTTTGTGTTTTAATTGCTTTATACTTCAAATATTATTTGATGTTTATTTTTGTTTTGTGTCTTCTTGTTTCTGGTTTTTACTCTCTCACTGCTCCATCTCTTATACGTAGCTTATGTCCCTTTTAACATCCCCCCATCAGCCTCCCCCGCCTCCCCCTGCCTCTGCCTCACCCTCTGCTGTTCCCAACGGCCCCCAGTCTCCCAAGCAGCAAAAGGAACCCCTCTCCCATCGCTTCAACGAGTTCATGACCTCCAAACCTAAAATCCACTGCTTCAGGAGTCTAAAGCGTGGGGTAAGTTCTGCTCTAGATAGCTGTCTCTCTTGCGCGGGCACACTTTTGTTGCACATTCTGTTCTCTGTACCTGATTTTGTTTGTGAATGACTATTGTGTTTCACTATAGCTTCAAAAAATTAGGAGAGAAAGAAGAATCTGTAATCACTTGTGATGAAGAATTTCACAGTGAAACTCCAGAACACATGCTTGTGTAATTTAGTACATGGAAGAATGCTTTTCTTACTTTTTGCCAAAAGTGTATAAGTCTTTAATGCTTGATCTTTACTAAATAGATGATCTTAGATGTAGTTTTTATAATATAGAAGACGAAGTAGAATGTCACAATAGAATAGTAAAATAATTATTTAGCTCATTTTCACTTGTCTGTTCACTTTACATTTTATTAAGCATCTTCTATCAATGAATTATGTTTAGAACAAGTCATTGTCATGTATAATTCAAGATTTTAGAGAATTACCATAAATCACTTTGGAGCAAATAGCTATTTAGGAGAATTTGTTAAGGAATAATAGTATAGATTAGAAAAGGATAAATGCAGAACTCATCTTTAAAAGGGGGAAAGGGGGAATTGCCTTGAAATATATAATTAATAGAACTTCAGATTGGAATATCTAAAGAATCAAATCATAGCACTTGTAACACTGACTACATACATAACATGACTATATCCTGTCTTTAGTTACATGGTTAATCCCCAAATTGGATATTAATCTGATCCCTCAATGTGTTATAAAATATCAGTCTTTGAGGGAGGATAGATTTCTACACTTTTCTCATAATTAAACACAACTGTTATCAGGAAGAAGTTTATTATCACCAGTGATTTGTTCATTGTGAATAAGTATTTCATCTGAAATACAGAAACACTGAATTGAAACAGAGTAAGACATTCTTTAATGCTTAGATTAGTTAATAAAGGATTAAAACAGTCACATCTTTATAAAGACAAAGTACCTTTCATTTGAAAATTTTAAAATGGTTTTTCTTCATTGTGTAGAGAGAAGTACTTAAAATAGACAATGTATTTGTGGATCTAAGTACTAAAAGAGCAAAATGACATGTATCATTTAACATAATATAATAAATTAAGAAACTGAAATATAATAATTTTTTCAGGGATATCAAGGGCACAGCTTAGGATGTGGAATTTGACTCTAATGATTACCTTGTGTTCCATAATTAAACATTTGTGAAAAGGCTATATCAGACCCCTGGTTTACGCCAGGTTTCATATTTTCTAAATTCTTCCTTTCCTCCCTATCACTTGTTTCTCAACTTGCTTGTCATCAAAGAAATGCAAACATCTCATCACAGTGCTTTTGTTAGATTGCTAAGATTTGATATTTGCTTTGCCTTCAATGTAAATCATATACATTTTTTAAAAAGCCAATTACTGAGTTTGATAAGTATGATTTTTGTATTTGCTTTTAATAATGTATTTTTATGCCTTCATACTATTTGTTAAATTGTACAACATACTGCCTTTCCTCCATTAGACATGCATATCCCATTGGACTTAATTAAATGCATTTGGTTTATGTGCATGATTTTCTTTGAATGTCAAATAAAAGTTCAAAAATCCTAAATTTTATTAAAACATAAGAATGATATCTAGAAAATATTATAATCATCAAAATCAAATGTAACTTTGTAAATAAAAAGGAGAATAATTTTGCTTTCATTTTATTAAGGCAACATTTTAATAACATTACTCTTACTAAGATTTGTTTAAAAAACAAAACAAAACATTTCAATGTAGATTTAGTACTTCTTTGACAACTTAATAGTCTTTTTTATGACCTGAATTTGATAATCATTTGACTTCCTTAATTTGGAGAGGAAAATCATTTATATGGAAAAATCATCCTAGAAGAATTATAAATTCATAATGTCAAGTTCTTTTTTCAGGTACATATTTTTCAGAATCACTTTAAGAGACCTATTAGTCTATGCATTCATTTTACAATGAGGTCCAGAGAGATCATGTGATTTTTATTAAGATCCCAGAGAAAGTGGAATTCTGACCTCTAATTTAGTGTTATTGTATAGTTTCATTTTTAACACTAGAGTATGAAATTCTTTGCAAACACTTGTAGAACAATTGATTTCTTAAACATTTTAATAAACAAAATCAGGGAGTTGTGTATTTAGGGTTTTCTGTGTGTGTGTGTGTGTGTGTATATATATATATAGAAATATATATATATATTTCTATATATATATATAAATGTATTTGTGGATTTTTTAATTGGGAGCTGTTAATGCTATCATAATGAAGTTGATTTCATTGAATATATTTTGTTGATCTGACCAACTTTATTTGCATATCAAGTGTGATAATTGGAAGTCTTTTCATTGCTGTAACCCATGAACATTAGTCAATATTATTTGGTCTTTATGCAAAAGATTAAATCAAAGTAAGACTAGATAGAATATTTTTTTCACTCTCATTGTTATGGGAATACATTGTTCTTTACCTGTTATAAATTAAGATTTATTTTTCTGGTTTGAATAAATGAGGGATTTTTTTTAACCTTAAAATTCTCTTTAATAAAAATCTTCATTGTTGATCTTAATATTTCAAACATATTTACCAAATGCTGTCAGACTTTTTTCCTTACTGTAGAACCAAATAAATGAGTTATCCAGTTGGTTTCCACTTGTCCCCTTTTAACAAATGTATATTTTCTCTTGCTGATTCATCGGCAGACTCAGTCTTTCTCTTTTCACAAAGAACTTATGAAGAGGACTATAGGGAAACCTACCTATGCCATTGAGGCTAGGGAATATGTTGTAAGTTTTCATGTGATGATTGCTCAGCCACTAACCCCATTTACTAGGCAACTACTGGGGAACCCAAAATCCATCATGGAAATAACTTGATTAACTGCTTACAATGTGAAATGGCAGCAGAGATCACTTGGAGGGTCTTTATATTTGAGCATGGAAAAGAGAAATAAAGTAAATTATATCATAATGAAGATAATCATTTTGTTGGTGACCTCACTTAGGAACTTATAATAAACAAAGTTTTTAGCCACTACAGCATTCTCCTGTTCCTTTTTTATTTTTTTCAGTTCTGTTTTAAGGGAGCTATTCAGTAGAATTATAATCATCTTACAAAAGCACACATTGCCTGTGCTTGGACTTAGTCTGATTAAGGCTCTTTGGCTTTTAATTGATTTTATAGATTTTAAATAGATTTTATAGAACTAGAGCATCATCACAAAGACCCTCAATGTGACATAAACTCAATGCCATTCACTTTTATTGCTTTTTTTAAATGATTTTAAATCCAATACAAATCATATGTTCATAAATAATAACTAGTAAAAGAAATCATTGAGAAAACAAAATACCTCATGAAGCATGAAAAAGTAATTGGCAGAACAAAATTTGAAATTTTTATTTTAAACCTTGGTTTACTTTTATCCCCTGTTTTTGTAAATGAGGTTAGTGTCTATGCCTGTCCAATAACACATGGATCACTGGCTTCATGTTCTCTCATGTGTTATTGATGCTTTTGTTGTGTTCTAGGTTAGTGCAGTGTCTTATACAGGCAGTTTTCTGTTCTCCCTTCTTCTGGTAATGTAAATAGAAAGACTTTAGAATATTCTTTTAGCAAGCAAGAGTAATTTTCTAATAATAAATTAAGCAATTGGTGAGTTCACCATTTTAAACTAATAAATTTCTGTTTGCTTAAATGGTAATTTAATTATAACTGTTTAAATTTGGGTTGGAAGACTTGAGGCTATGAATAGTATTCACATTTCACAACAGAAATCCTAGAATTTGCTTTTAAATTTAAACATTTAATTATCTCTTTTGGATTTTTAAATGGTTGTTTAACATATATATTATTAAAATTAGTTGTCCTTAGAATATATGAAAGCTTGAGATTTCTATTGTCCTATCATTTATTTAATGTACAGAAAAAGGCTAGTTTTATTATTAATATCTTAAATTAGAAGTGTTTATATAGATTCTAGTGCATGTAGCATATTTTTATGTATTAAAGTCTACCTGCTTTATAGGTCAGTATTTAGGAATTCTTATGCTGTGCACCATAAGTGTTGTTGTATGTAAAAAGAACTCAACTTGTATTGAATATATCTATGCTAAAGTTCACAGGAATGCTAAAGCACTTCATTTCAACTGCTTAGCTCAGAACTATCATAGCAGTACCTTTTTCTCTATACAATTTAATGTATTTTTTCTTTCAAAAATTTGATCCTTTTCCTCCTCTCTGAATGCCTTTTTCTCTATTTCTCCTTCTAATTAATGAAAGCTGTCTTTTACTTACTAGTATATCACATTTTAAAATTTTTAACTGGAGGAAAATATGTGGCGTACCTTGTTAGATTTAGTAAAAGCCATTCATTTCTTGAAGTTTATATCATACTATAACATTTTTTTCTTATAAGACATTCGGAAATGGCATTTGATTTGGTTGCTTGTTGTATCTGTTTTTTACATCTTCATAAAGATTAAATGTTAAGTCAAAAAGATTGGTTATTAAAAGTGGATCTTAAAATTTTCTGTCTTATTCAGGAAAGTGATAACTTTGTCTTAGCTATGAAGAATTAGATGTTTTATTTAGATCCAATCAAGATAAATTTAGAAATATTGATAATCATTTTATAAAGAAATATTCAACATTTCATAACAAAGGGAACCTAAAATTTTAAAACCTGAATTGTAAAAAATGACCTTCAGTAAAACATTGTGTTTTAAGGACTTATCCTTCTCAATTTTTGCCTCCTTAAAAAGGTAAAAGTATTAGTGCTTTGTGACTTCTAGAAATGATTTTTGCCTTTTGAGGCTCTTATTACAAATGTATATGTTTGATTCAAGTTTTATTCTTTGTATCATTTTAAATTATGCATGTCAGTTCTTGTTTTATATAAATTCTTTTTTTTTCTTTTTTTGACAATTAACATAAAAAAGTGATTTTTAAATTTAAAATACTGTCTCCCTACCCAAGATCATCTTTCATATCATAGTGAATTACATTAAAATAGTTTTTTCTTTTCTAGTTTTGAGACTTTTCAATTTTTTTGGCTCTCTTTTTTTGGTTATTGTCCTTATTTTAACAACGCTGGTAGGTAAAGGTACATATTGTGACAGTAGGATTATTAAAATAATTGGTTTTTATAGCTAAAACACTTGACTGCCCAAAGGAAAATCTCATATATTCACAATGTCTATATCTATATAGATCTAAAAGATCTATATCATCTATAAGAACTATTTGTATAGTAGCATCCTTTAGTAACTTATAAAATGTTATTATATTAAAAAATACTAAAGAGAGGCTACTCAGTGGAAAAAAATGACACAGAAACCCAGGTAGGAAGGGACGATAATGTGTTTTCTGCAAGTATAATAATCAAAGGCTCCTTGCTCAAAAGAATTGATGTTCAGTTGTAAATATAGGTTCATGGGGGAAAAAATAAGCATTTATACAGTGCTTACTATGTGCCAGGTATTGCACAAATTCTTTTTTTTACAAATATTATCTTTATTTGATTTTCCCAGCAAGACATAGGTGCTGTTTAGCATCATTTTATAGTTAGTAAACTAAAGTAAATAAAAGTTACATAGCTTGCCCCAAGTCACAGAACTAATATCTTAGGTTAGACTTGAACTATAACTTAAGTTAGACTCCAGGCCCAGTGCTGTATCCACCGTACTATCTCATGTTTGCCTGATGTAATGATTGCCTCAAGGCAATCATATAAATTTTTGAGAAACTCTCACACAGCTGAAGAAAAAAAGAAATGCCATCCTATTTCATTTTTCCTTTGTTTGATTTTTTTTTTTTTGAGGCAGTGTTAAGTGACATAAGTGACTTACTCGACACAGCTAGTAAATGAATGAGACTGTATTTGAACTCAGGTTTTCCTGATACTATAACTGCTGCTCTATCTACTGTACCGCCTAACTGCCCCACTTTCAGTTTAATTTGAAGAATTTTTTTCTTGTCTGGCCATTCTCTGTCCCTAGTAAAAAATGTGTCATGCTCAAAAGTAGTTTCTTTTGAGTCATGAATGATACAAGTGTTTTAGGCTAGATGGGACTCTACTAGGGAAATTTGGTGAATAAATAAATGACAGCCTGATAATTATCACTGATAATTGATTTGCTAAGTTTTTAGTGAATTTTATACTGCATAATGATCATGAGTCACATTGTACTGATATTAGCAATAAAAATTATAAGCACAAATTTCATTCTTTTCCATTTCCACTTGCTCTAGGAGCATGTTAGTTAAAGAAACCCTCAGTAAGGGTTTGCCCCTCTTGTGAACTTTTGCACAGATTTGCCCCAAATCATTTTCACAAACTTACAGGTGAATGTATGTGTTATGTTATAATAGCAGAGTTGACAGAGTTCCTCTTCTATTGATATGCTCTTGTTTTTTCTCTTTTTTTTTCCTGTATCCCTTCAATTTTTACATGAAGCTTTCTCTCAAGCTGGTAAGCACAATTATACAATGCATGTGTCCTATATTTAATCACAGTTTCCTTTTATGTTTCATATGTGTGCTATACCACTTGCAACATCCCTGTGAAATTAACTATCTGAACTGTGATTTGTATGATTTTGTTCTTGTTCCCTTATTAAATAGCTTTGGGTACTCAAATCTGAAATCTAATAGAAGTGATTATAATTCAGTCTCTTAAAAATAACTCCATTTTCACTTTTTCTGTCTTAATAATCTGGTATTCTAAAAGGATAACAAAATTTGACCAATTGTTTACATAAATTTTATGTATATATATATATATATATATGTGTGTGTGTGTGTCCATAATACATGTACACACACATTCTTTTAAAATGTCTACACAATCTCTGCCATCCTTAGTGGATGAAAAATAAGTTTTAAACCATTGGTACTTAGACTTTCCAGTGCATTTCTTTAATGGACAGAGGTAAAAGGCAGAAATTGGGAAAATAAGAGGAATATTTGGAATATAGGAATCAGGTTTTGGAGATCATCCAGATGTGAGGAAGAAAAACTGATGGATGAGTGGGTTCTGCATGGCTCGTTTCACCGGGTCATAAAGTCATTTTCTGGGAAGTGAAAGAGACTCTTACTTAAACAGAACTTTGCATTTCCATGGTGGTTGGTTTCATTTTTGCCTTTATTTTGTAATTCTAAATTATATGATAAAAATTAACTTAACCATCATATTTGTTAAAGAAAAAACAAGCTTTTAACAAAAATTAACACATTTATGAAAAAAGGTATAAAGGATATATCTGTGATTATGTCCATAACTTGAACCAGTTGACAATAATTAATAAAGCTTTACGAAACAGATTAATTTCTATGATTTATGCTATGGGCTTTGTAATTAAAATATGGTATTTTAAGGCTCTTTTAAAAAAATATGTTTTCATGTTTCTTGGATAACTGATTTAAGTCTAAAGAAAAACAATTTCTGAGCTTAGGAAAATTGGAAAGTTCTCTTGACTTAAGAATTATACAGAAAAGAAATAAATTTAGAAATTTAAACTAAAATATCTAGCAATATTAGTTTGGCCAGTTGATTGAGTCTTTAAATGGCCTGGTGTTATTGCAACGTTCTTCATTCTTTAGGCCTGATCTTAGACATCTCCTTACTCTTTAACTTATCTTAAAGTCACCAAGCAAAAGACTTTCTTCTCTTGAGAAGGAGAACCAGTTTATGGAATAATAAGAGTTTTGAAGATGATTAATGCTCCTTCTTTCCCTAGCTCCAACACTAGTAAATTTTTGTTGATAGATATAATTAAAGATTTCTGCAAAACTCAGTAACTCTGCAGTCCTTATTCTTTGCCTCTAGTCTGATCTATGGTATTGGCTACAAACATTAATTTCATTATTAATGTTTTGTTTGTTATGCCAAGAAACTATACACATACTTTTAAATGATGCTATGAAGATAAATTTTATACCATAGATCTCAAGAAGTAAATATACCACCTGTGTAAGTTGCCTTTGCTATTGAAATGCTAACATGTCCTCCTTTTCAATTATATTTCAGGTATGATCTAATAATTGCTTTATTTACTTTTATATGCAAATAGTTCTGACTATAGTTTTAGACAGGATGATAAAAGCTTTCTTGTACTACTGAGGGACAAAGATCTTTGATAAAATTAACCCCAAGCTCAAATTGGAATTTTTTTAATAATTTTTTTAATCACTTCTACTGATATTAGGACCAGTTTCTTTGTAATTGCAAAGGCATCACAAAATCATTTTAGAAAACTTAATCTGGCTCAGAAAATTTAAAGTTCCTTCATGGTTAGATAAACCATAACTAATAGAATCAAGAAAAAGTGACTGAGAAACTCTAATTCTCCCTTCTTCCATTATTAGTTTTTATTAATAGTAGTATGAGGGAAGTACATTTAGCTTGCTTTCCAAAGTTTTAACCCAAGTAATTTATCATTATCACTTTTCTTTACAGATGTGATGATGGGACAAGAGTACATGTTTATTGTAATATCTTTAAATACCAGATATTTTATTTGGAACTTTCAGTGTAACTATACCAACCACAATTTATAGAATTTGGGTCAAAAGGCACCTTAAAGACCTTGCCCAGATGATTCATCTTGTATATGAGGATGACAAGGTGGAGTTAAACGACCCGGGTCACTGTCTCAAGACACTCTTTACAGCCATTTCTTCCACAGTAGACTGCCTCATGTACTATGGAGTTTTAATAGTTTTAGGCCTATTATTTAGTTTTTACCTATCCAAAGAAAATTAGCACATAAATATTGCTTATTCTTTTGAACTTGATGAGGCATTGTGGAAAAAATGATGGATTTGGAGCCCAAGGACCTGGGTAAAAATTCTGGTTTTGTCACCTGTGTGATTAGGGGGAAAGCTCTTACCTTTTTGCCTCATCTATTAAGTGAAAGAATTGGACTACATGATCTATAAGATGCTTTCTAGCTATAGCTGTATGATCCTCTGAAAAGGTAGTTATGGCTTTCAGTTCTTTTATTTAGGGTGAATAAAAAAGGGGAAAAAATAGAAAAGAAGTAGAATAAGCATATCTGACTTCTTGGACTAACATTATTATAATAAAAACCAGATTTTTGTGTAGGATAGAAATTTTTAAAAATATGTGCTTAGACCTATGTATGACATTTGTCATTATTACTTTTAATTTTTGTTTTCTTTATTCTTATATTTCATTTGTTAAAGGAATTGGTGATACATAAGAACTTTCTGCCCATTCAACCATACATACCTCTATTAAAATTATTTGTCAAAATTAATTCAGTAAAATTGTGTCTCCAAGTGTATGGGGAAGAGATTTATTAGTCTTTGAAAATTCTATTAGTGCTCTGCTGAAAAGATCCTTGCATGGTCTTTGTGGCAAAATATTTGCTGAATCACATACTCCTAAGTAAAGCAGCCTGGCATTTTAACATAATCAGCCTCGGAGCTTGAAGTCACAAGCATCCATTTAAGCTGCTTGGCAAAGTGAACTTGATTTTCAAATTACATTATCAGAGTCCTCTCTTTTCACCCACTCCCAAATCATCCTGACCTCTATTTTTAAAAGAATTGAGATTTTAAACAAAATCTCCTTTATATTGTCTCTGACTTATCCAGGTCAGGTGAATGCATTTCTACTCTTTCTCTGTGAAATTACCACAATGTAATTACAGTTTTCTGACAAGGAATATGCTCAAAGTCAGAAAACCTCTAACTTTCTTTCTATATTCTTTACTTTTAAATAGCATGTGCACAAGAAAGCTAGCAACTATTTTTGAAAGATTCAAGACTACCAGTATATATCTTCAGCTAGAATAAGAAACAGCTGAGGTTTGATATAAAAATCTGGGATATTGATCTTGAAGCAGTGGAAGGCACACAGTATGAACTTTGACAATACCATAAAGGTAATGAGAGAAGAGAGTCCCAGAGCAATAAGTACAGATAACTCTTTATTGAAAGTAGAATTAGATTGTATTTTTATACCTTCTTATGAAATTACTTAGGTCCAGGCTGATACCCCTAATCTTTATTACTGAACTGGACCTATAATTGATATATAGGGATCTATCTATCAGTATATTAATATGGAACTCTATGCCACCCTTTAGGTTTAGTCCTGCTAGAAGAGGTAGAAAGGACTACTATCTATCTCTATTAGACAAAATCATAGATATAACTATTTCATATGTGGAAGATTTTGTGAAGGAAGGAGGTCAGTACTTATGTGAAAATCTATGTATCCCATTAAGTATGTCTCAAGAGACATTGACAGCAACAACTTTATCCTTTATTTTATTTCCTGGAATATATACTTTTCTGTAGTAGTATAGCCCTTCTTTTCAAAAAGCACCCTTGGCTATTAGTAGAACAGAATAGGAAATGATTTCTGAACTATTTATAGGTTGCATGCATTGATTTTATTTGTTAACAGAGGTTCAAGGTGAAAAGGAAACTTTCTTTTATGAACCCAATCACTTTGTAGGTGTTTGTTTGTTTTTTTCTCTTCTCTTCCTTTTACTAAGTTTCTTTTCTAGGTATCTCATTTACATTTTCCTGTCTCTAGGGTGCAGGACCAGAGGACTTCAGCAATCTTCCACCAGAACAAAGAAGAAAAAAACTGCAGCAGAAAGTTGATGAATTAAATAAAGAAATCCAAAAGGAGATGGATCAAAGGTAGAATAGATCAAACACTTCTCGATAAAAAATTAATTTCACTAACAAGGACAAATGAAAATATTTAAAATAATCTTCATAGCAGTAGTTTTGGTGAGGAGTAATAGGCAAGTGAGTGCTTTTGTTTTTGTCTTTGTTGCCCTGTTACCTAAACATAGTACCTTGCACATCCTATAGTAGGTGATTAATAAGTGTATGTGGAATTAATTTAAAATACCACATGCATGCATTATAATACAAAGTAGAAGTCATGGATATGTCCATCAAACTGCTTTATTACAGATCTGTCCAGTATTTTATCTGAGCTTTGATTAAAGAAAAAATCTATATAGTTAACAAAAAGCCTTGTTTAATGACTTTTTTGACAAGACTTTGTCTAAATGTATTTGAGGAGGAATTTGAATAATTTTTTCGGTTATCATTCTGGTTCTGGAAGCATAATTACGCTTTGAGTATGAATAGGAATTAGCCTGTTTATGTACATTAAATAGGAATAAATTATACTTTTCTTTTCATTTATGGAAACTGATATAATACAAATTATAAACTATCCCATCATGCAGACATCCCAATCATTTAGGTGTATAGGAAATTCTGATAACATCATTGTAGTAACAACTTTGGCAATCACCAGTTTCTTCTGGGAAGGACACAGAGATTCTATGTGGACCCAAATTCCCTGAACAAAAACAAAAGAATAAGTCTTTTTTCTTCCATTAGCTGCAGTTTTATTTCAAGCTGCTTTTCTCATATATCCTGGAATGAGAAGCATTGTTTGTTCTTTCTCTTTCATCTTTTTATGAGATAATCATAAAATGATTTTAATTATCTGATTGAAAAGCTGCACTATCAATTGTTTCCCTCTCACTGTCTCTGTTCTCATCTGTGTGGCAGTTCATTCATTTCTGCTACGAATTTGCCAGAGTATTTTGAGCAATTTAGAACAAATCTTATTATTTTACAACAGGCAGAATGATTAGTTCCTTTAGAATGATATTGAAACAGTATTTCCTATTGGAGGTTCACTGAGGTTAGTAAATAAGTTAGATTTTAGGCATAGATTTTTGAGTGTATGTTTAAAATAAGAGAATTATTTTACTCTCTCTTAGAGTAATTTTAATACAACAGATTATTTGCAGACATTGGTTTTGTAATGTTAAAATGAGAAACAAGTGTATTTAAAATTATATTTAATTCAAAAGTTAACCTATTTTGCAGTGGACAGTTTAGTCTGTCAGATTTGCAGTCAGCAGTGTTACTACTTTTCAATTTTTCAAGATGACCAGCATTAGAAAGAAAAAGGGGTTGAGTAACTTGTTATGTTTTGTTTTAATTTGTATTAGTGTTTGATCATAGTTGAATTATGTAATGGGTAAATTAGGGCATTAATTGTTAGATACAATAAAAAATTATGATAATACTTCAATAGAGTACTGACATAGGGGAAATGTCTGTTTTCTGTCTACTTGTGTTTTCAATCTTCCCTCACACTAAGCAAAGAATAATATGTGGGAGCTTATATCTGGGCCATAGAACTTAGTACTTTTTTTTTTTAATTGGTTATTGCTAGTGAGAAGAGTAATCAAGTAAAGTTGATCCCAAGGCTTAAAGTTCATATTTGTAGCTCAATAAAAATTGACTTTATCTCCTTTTAGTACTCATTTGATGTAGCTTCTGAAAAGTTTTAACCCTTCCTAAAGTGCTTTCTAATTAACAAATATAGATAGATATAATATTATATATACATATGTATATTTTCTCAAAAACACAACTGATAGCTTTTAGGGAATTCTTCACTTCCAAGCTACATAAGTACTATTCTAAATCATGATTTAGATCATGAAAAATATTACATGATCTTCTAAGAAGTTTAAAGTTTTCTTTTTGCCAGCTAGTTATTGACACTAACCATCGGAGTCTTGTTTCATTCTTAACAATTGGAATGGTATAAAACATTTTCCAGAGCAATGAATTCTGCTTCTTCCTGACATGAATGGCTCATAATACATAAGCCCCAAGTGGAAGTTTTGTTAAGTATTTGGAATGTATATTTTTATTTTTACTTTTTTCCACTTTAGAATTTTAATGGCAAGGCATAAAAAATGAACATTTTGTTTTTGATTTTCAAGTAATAATAGGATTCCTTTAAATTTTTCATGTTTAGATAGAAGTTGCCTTCTGTTATTTTGTGCTACATTTTTGGAAAAATAATAATAGTAAGACACTAGATGGGTAGAGGAAGGAATGAATAAGCAAATACACTGCTACATTACCTTTGCTTGGTATGTGTTCATTTCTTGCAGAGATGCCATAACAAAAATGAAAGATGTTTACATAAAGAATCCACAAATGGGAGATCCAGGCAGTTTGGACCACAAGTTGATAGAAGTTGGACAGAATATTGAAAAGCTTCGACTAGAAGTCCAGAAATTTGAGGTATGGAGGGCAATGAGGGGGAAAGTATTATTGAAATAGCATTTTGAAACAACATTGTTATAGGAAGCAGCATAATTAAGCTTCTCTTACCATGCAAATAGATTAATTGACCAAAACAAGATAGATGTGTTTTGGACTTTGAGGTTGAGTAGTTAGACTAGATAATTTCAAGTTTTCTTTCAGCTCTAGTGTTATGAATAGGTTTTTAGCTAGATAAAAAAAGAGCATTGCAATCTTTTGGACATGAGTTAAATTTAAACATGTGCCATTTTAATTGAATCACTTTTAAGATATTCTTTAGTAATATCATTTGGAAGTGTTACTAATTATAGATAGATTTTATTTTTGTTTTAAAAGTTTTCATTCACCAAATAAAATGAGCATTTCTCTATGTATAACAGAACCAAAAAAGAGGATCGATCATGAAATTGCAAAACTGTTATATTTAGCTTGTTTTTCTTTTTAAAATATATAATAAATTTATCATGTAACTTTCAAAATAGTACTACTTCCTATCATTCTTTCTGGCTTGCCTTTGGTTTATTTACTATACATTTTAAAAAATGTTTCAACAACCTTCATTTCTTCCTGTGGTGGGGTTACCCTTTCATTTACTCTTTTCTACATTCAAGCCTTTACCACTGAAAACAGAAAAAAAAATCCTTACAATAAATATATTTACTAGAGTAAAAAAATTCTATAAGAAAATTTTAAGAGCTCTTTAATTTTCTATTTCATACTTGAAGACAGCATCTCCTGATATATCTTATATATTTTCATAATAATGACTATATTCCAGTAATCAATACTAAGTAATTTACAATTCTCTGCTCAGTAAATTAAAAATAGATTTAAAAAAATAATTAAGGCATTCTATGTATGAGAAGCATCAATAGAAAATATGATCTATGAAGGTCTATAAAAAAAGAGAATATAATACAAGGAATATGATAGAAATGTCTTAAGAGATGAACAAAGGCAATATAATTTTACATATGTTATACAGGGGCGTGTGTGTGTGTGTGTGTGGAGAGAGAGAGAGATGGATAGAGGTGTCTTATATGTATATGTATATATTGTGTGTATATGTTTGTAAAAACATATTAAGGAAAGCCTTTTTATCAACTAAAAATGAAACATGGGGGAAATGTTAACTGACTGCTTGTACAAGATTATTTATAGAATCAAATAATAGATATTTTTATTTTTAAAAATTATTATTATGTGTCTAAAATTAGATTTGAACTCGGGTCCTCCTGAATTCAGGGCTGGTGCTCTATCCGCTGCGCCACCTAGCTGCTCATAACAGATATTTTTAAAGATGAGATTGAAAAAATAAAATAAAAAAACAGAAAGTCAGAATTAATTTTAGAGAACCCTGTAATGCGAAGGATTTCTGAATAGTCTTTCTGGAACTGGAAGTATTTGTGCCAGTATTCATTTTTTTCTTTGTCAAATATACATACTCTCTTCTGCTTTTTTCTTCCATTTAAATTTGAATTCCAAAGTAACTTTTTTTCACTTTGGTTTCCTGAGTTCAGCCAAAAAAAAAAAAAAAAAC
Source organism: Sarcophilus harrisii (assembly GCF_902635505.1). Classification (NCBI taxonomy): domain Eukaryota; kingdom Metazoa; phylum Chordata; class Mammalia; order Dasyuromorphia; family Dasyuridae; genus Sarcophilus; species Sarcophilus harrisii. The sequence goes on along the minus strand of NC_045427.1, from coordinate 481,381,389 downwards.
AAGTTGCTTTTACCATTGATTCTTTAAAAATGAAGTGTAATGGAGTTATGGGGAGAGGGGGGGAGATTGGCTTGTAAAGATGGGAAGAATAAAAATTAAAGTGTTTCACTGCATCTTCTTTTATGCTTTCTTACATATCAACTGGTCTCTTCCTTTCTCTTTTTCTCCAACTTTAATATGTTTTGGGGGTGTTTGTACAGTAGCCTTTGGATACATTTGTACAATTTAATTTAAAAACAGATTAATTGATTCCTTTATTAATAATTTTCTGTCAGATTCAATAATCAGGCATATGCTACTAGATCATATATCACCCTTGGCATTTGGCAGCTCAATAATATATAGTTTCTCAGAAAATCACCCTGTAATACACAGTAAACTCAGATTCTATGTTTTGCTTTTCTGAATATTTCAAATATATTTATATACTGTAATATAAATAATATAAAAATATAAAATGCTCTTTTATATTTCCAGACCTGGCTCACTGAAGTTGAAGGCAGACTTCCTGTCCGTGGGGAACAGGCTAGACGACAGAGTGGAATGTATGAAGCACAAAATACACCCTCAGTCAATAATTGTGCACAAGACCGGGAGAGGTACAGTACCTGTAGAGATCTATTTCTACTCTCTTTTTAACTTTTGAAAAGGATCAATGGGTACCATGGAGTGCAAGTTAAGTCTACAAGAATTAAATGCTTACTACAGTATCAAAACAGTCCCTTATTACAAGTAGCCTATCTTCTATTGGGTAAATAACAACATATACCCAAAGATATCTATTCAAGATAAATATAAAAAGATATTAAATAATCTTAAAAAGGGAGATAATAAGGGTTGGGGGAGAGGGAAAGGTAGGCAGTGTGTAGAAAGTAACATTTGCATTGAGTCTTGAAGAAATTCTAAGAAGCCAAGGTGAAGAGTTAGGTTATTCTCATCATGGGGCTCATCAGTGAAAAGGCCCAAGAATGGGAAATTGGAGTGTTTTATAAAAGAGCAACAGTAGATTAGAATAGCTAGAATGTAGATTATGTGGAGGATAGTGATGTGAAAGCTTTGAAAATAAACTAAGTTGGTAAGAGCTTAAAGTAGCAAACAGTTTATACTAGATATTGAGTTAGGGACAAAGAATGACATGGTCAGACCTGACCTTTAGGAAAAGGCACTTTGGTAGTTGTTACCAGCATTTTAGTATAGAAGACAGATTGGAGTGGAAAAAAGATTTGAGATGGAAAACCAAGTACAAGTCCATTGGAATAGTCCTGTCTAGTGGAAATGAGGTCAACTTGAAGAAAGTGAGGCAAACAACTTGAGTGATTTGCCTAGATTCACACATTTAAGTAAGGGTTAGGAGTTTAGAATTGAGATTTAGAACATAAGGATTAGGTCTACTACCTAGAGTCAGATCTTCTTGAGTATAAGCCCTCTCTATTACATTCACCACCCAGCAGCCTTTGGCTATTGGCATCTGAGCCAGGCAATACATTTGGATGGCAAGAACCTTGAGGGAATGATAGTAGTAGAGCGAGAATTTGCCAGTGGTAATAGGCAGCAAGGAAGCATAGAGTCTTTTGTCCTACTGCCCTTCAATACCACTTGGACCAATGAGTTGGAGAGTGTGCAAGACAGGACAACCATTATGGAAAAGATGGCCAAGGATGCAGTGTCACCTAGGTCTTGGTGATTCTTAAAAGAAGGAAGAAGCAAGAAAAGATTTAAAATTGAAATAAATTTGAAATAATTTGTTGTATGTATGAAATTTTAGATTTTAAAATGGAATGATATTAAAACCACCTGAAAGGAATGCTCATAATTATAAATAAAATGATCACAAGGACTTTTTTGATGAGTACATTACCTGAGTATCTCCACTGAAGTTAGTTGCTATAGTTGCTGTGTATTTTTCTTTCTTGAGCAGCCCAGATGGCAGTTATACAGAGGAACAAAGTCAGGAGAATGAGCTGAAAATGATGGCCACAGACTTTGATGACGAGTTTGATGATGAAGAGCCACTTCCTACCATAGGAACCTGTAAAGCACTGTATACATTTGAAGGTATCTCTTCCTATTACCATTCTTTATAATTATTGTATTTTATATGACCCAGAATCAAAAAAAATTTTTAAATTTACTTCAAAAAAATTAAGTACTTCCCCAAAATGAACATTTCTTCAACACAAAAAAGTATTGTTTATGAAACTTTGAACCTCCCATTTCATACCATTTGCTTCAAATATATATGTATATATGTTTATATATACACACACACACACACACACAACACATACTTATTTCTACACTTAATGGTTGTTACATTTTGCTTGTCTGCTTCCTTTTGAACTTTCTCATGTTTTTTTCTGTTTATTTTTTTAAATGTTTTAATGGCTCACTTTTTTGGCCATAATTATATTTTACCTCTTTCTCCAATCTTTCAATTAAAAACTGAGCCAAAGAAAAAGGAGAATTTCTTGTAACAAATCCCAACAGTTCTACACCTGACCATGTCCAGAAATGCATGTCTGTTTCCCTGCCTTGTGTCTCTCTCCTCTCAGGAGGTGGCTAATGTGCTTCTTCATACATTCTCAGGAAACATAATCGTCTCCATGACAGTGGACATGGTTGTCATTATACTGATTATCACTGAAAATTTTAAGCTGGAAGGTCATCTAGAGCAACTTTATAATTGTTCACAAGGATGCATAGAACCTGCAAGGTCCAGTGACATGTCCAGGGTGGCAGAGGCAGTAAGGAAGAAGAGAACTGAGATTTAAAATGAGCTTTGCTGATTGAATCCATTCCTCCTTCCCTTCTACCACAGGAGACTATTAGTAGGAAGTGGATAAGGCAGGAGAAGATGAAAACCTAAACCAAGATAGAGAAGGAAGATTTTATAGTAACTGATTTCCATGAGTAGTGAGAGAGGGAAAAAGTCAAAGTTAAAACCTAGATAAATAGGTATTACCATTAGCAGAAATGGAGAAATCAGGAGTTGCTAATTTGGAAAGAAAAATAATGAACTCTGTTTAAGACACTAGCAGGCCAACCATTTAGAGATGTCTATGAAGCAATTGATAAGAATGGAGTAGAGTTCATGTGTGAAGTCAGAGCTGAAGATAGAACTTTGGAAATAAGCCACTTAAAGGAGAGACTCAAAACCCTGGGAAAAGATGTGGTTGATAAGATAGGGAAGAGAAGCCCATGGGGCAAAGGAGAAATCAGAACCTGTGAAAGAGAATGAAAAGAGTCTGGTAAGAGAATTAGGACTGTGCCATGTTACAGAAACTGTGGGGGGAAACAGCACAGAGTTGTGCCAACAAGTTATGGAGAACAAAGGGCAAGAAGGTGCTCAGATGTTAGCGTCGGAATCTTTACCAATGAAATACCCAAGTAGCTGAGATTACTTTGACTAAGAAGCTTAACTACTGTGCCATTAATTTTGCAGGTCAGAATGAAGGAACAATTTCAATAGCTGAAGGAGAAATATTATATGTCATAGAGGAGGACAAAGGTGATGGCTGGACACGAATTCGCAGAAATGAAGATGAAGAAGGTTATGTCCCAACTTCGTACGTTGAAGTCTATTTGGACAAAAATGCCAAAGGTGCTATGACTTACATTTAATAGCATTAAAAAAAATTTTAGTTGGCAGTTTCTCTGTAACTGTTTCAATTAGAACTTCTTTAAGAACTGGATAAACTTCTCTTCTGTGCATTTTTTCACAGTTACATAGTAAATTTAATGCATTGTATAACTGACTTTTCGTTGATTATTTTAATAGTAAGTTTCTCTTACTAAGATAAAATGCCCATATGGAGAGCTCAGTTAACTGCCAATATATGCATATATTCTCATTTGAGATATAAATATCAATTATTTTTATAGTGTCTCTAGATAACAAGAAAGTTTTAATCTAGCTTCTATCAAAGTATTTCATTGTTATCATATCTGACTCAAGCCCAGTTCTTAGTTATACCTAATAAGAAGCACTGATAGTTGATAATTTGGGAGCAAGTTAGAGATCCTTTGTTTTCTTTTTCACCAATTTATCAAAAGACTTAGATTTTAAAAAATTGAACTTGAAAATTATATGCTTATCTTCTGCCTACACAGTCAAGAAAGTTCTCATTTTAAAAAATTTGTTAAGAAACATAAGTATTTTGCCTATATGGGTTCATTTTACAAAATAAAGCTCTTTTACAAAGCTGATTGGAAGAAAGAAGATATTAATGCATGTTATGTTACTTAAGCCTAGGAAAATGATGTGAATTAGAATCAACAAACCATAGGACGTTAGAGATTGAAGGAACCTTAGAAATTATCTAGTTTTATTTACCCATTTTACTTAAGCCCTTGGTTTTATGTGTTATCAGAATCTTTCCAGCCATTAGTGATTTGGGTTTACATATTTCATATGCTTTAAAACCATATCCAAGATTCAAAAACTGCTTTCATTTAATCTAATTTTACCCTTATGTATTTTTTTATTAAATCAAATCTATTTAACTAAGCCAATACCCCAAAGTTGGATCATTATTTTGAAGCCAGCAAATAATGTTTTAGTTAATTTTTTAGAGATTTTTTCCCTTTTATCCCATTCTTGATAGGCAGCCCATTTTGATTCCAAGCATTTTAAATTGCATTATTAAAGTTTTATTCAAATTATAAAAAGAAAATACAGCGGCCCTTAATTCACAGGTTTTTTTAAATTGTCAAAAATATTTCCCCATTTTACTTAATATCTGTGAATGCTAACTTTAAGCTTCAGTACAATTTTGCATTGAGAAATTCCAGGATAAAAGGAAATATTTATTTGTCCATTACTCAAATATTGTTTTTTTTCCCCCATTTGAAGGCAACATAATAAATGCTGAAAAAATATAAAGTAGATGAAACCATTTTATTATTCATAATACATAGTTTTAAAAACTTAAATGCCATGTTTTCAAAAAATAATTGTACACATTGATTCAGAAAACATATCAATAGATTTGTAAAGAGGATGCCTTTAATTTCCATAGCCTCATTGTGAGTATTTTTATAATGGATTTCTGAGAACAATAGAATATATATAACATTGACAGCTTAGTGAGAATATTTTGTTAGTTTTTATTATTTCATTGTATGAAATATTTAAGTGATCCACTGAATCTCATTAACATGAGTTTTTTGTACCATTGTTATGTAATCTGACAATAGCTATTACTCATATTCCACAAGGTGATTCAAAAAGATTTCATATGGAATCTACTTTGTTTTATGTGCAGAACCCTAAGAAAATTTCAATGTTTTAAACTTCCCTAAATGAAACCATTTCTTAGAAGGATACATTCTGTCTGGAATTGCTGTTATCTTGAATAGGCTGAACTTTCTTTTGTCAGAAATATTCTTGTGTTGAAATGTACCAAAAAAACAAAAACAAATTTTGCCTATAAAGTTCTGCTTCCATAAACTCTCAAAGTTATTCATGCTTTCTGTGGGATCCTTTCCTTCTGCCTACTACCTGGTTTATAAATCTCATACCTCAGCCAATAGTTCTGTAATACTGATCCATTGAGGAACAACTGCTGCTTCCCCATGTCCATAATCTAAGAGTAGTGGTTATATTTTTATTGATGCCAGTGCACTTTTTTTTTTTTTTTTACAATGTAGCTAATTATTTAATGCTTGCCAAAATATTTAAAATATTATAGCTAACTTTTGGGCAATTGGATTGTGTAAAGGATTTTTAAAATTGTCTTTCTGTTAAATGTCAGTAATTTCACATAGAAGACATTTGTATATATTGCGATTTAAAAACTAAAGAATTACTTGAATTTGACTTGTTTTTAACCTTTTGGTTTTTTTTTTTTAATATGAATGTTTGTTTTATTGGTTATTTTATTCTGCTGCCTAATAATCCTTTTGTTTTTATAAGTGCTGGTTAAGCCACAAGGACTGTTACACTCGTAGCTAGGGTCCCTGCTGGCTGTTCCAGACTTGACTTTATTAGAGACACTTTGATTCTGAGTAAGTTATGTTTGAATGTAGCCAATGTGATTGTTTCTCTCTACTCCTATTCTAAAAGAAAAACTCTTTGTCTGGTATTACCTTCTAGCTCTGTCTTTATATTTGCTTCTAATAAACATTATATTTTCTCATGATTATGTATTTTAAATGATTTTTCACCCTTCTGAGCCAATTATTTCCTATAGTACAATCTTTTTACCTTTAGCAGTGGGGCATTTTCTGTCCAAATGCATATAAAAATCTGGCCTCCCTCACATCCATGGTAACTTTTTCATTCTTCTTTACCATATATGTATTTATGGGCTTAGAAAGTCTGCGTTTCTTTTTCTTGCTGCTTTTCTGCACTCCTCAAGATGAAGAACTTTCACTGTTTCCTGCCTGATATACACTGAGCTCTGTTTACCTTGTTACTAAAACAAAGATTTTGTTATTCCCACAATAAAAAAAGAGCAGAATTGCAACTAAGGAAAGGAAATTGAACTACTTTTTTCCCTATCAACAAAATATTGCTTTTCTTTCATAAGTGACTAAAATTATGGGAAATAGTCATTCAGATAAAATTTTTTTAATCTTTCAGGAGATAATCTTTCTCAATCTAGGTTGGAAAAGTTTTCTATAACAAAACAGTGAAAGTTACTTATCCCATGGATATTACCTTGATACTGACTGTTCTAGATATTTCTGACTGCTATACTTCCCTTTTGCCATTTGCCTGGTGGGACATTTGCAACCTAGAGCAATATGCCCACTGCTCATTTACTGCCTTCCTTGCTAACGCACAGTTTTTGTTTGTTTTTGTGTTGTAGATTCCTAAAAGTGCTGTGCTGGTGCAAGAGCCTCGAGTGAGCTTTCACAGGAGGAAAAACAGTCTGCTTGTTTCCACAGGCCACTCAAACGGGTCGTGTGCAAAGACTTCTTGAGCTGGTCTGGAGTTAACACTTGAAATCTCAATCTGAAATGACATCCCCACATTACTCAGATGCTTGCTCTTTTCTTACAGCATGTTCTTTGTGGCTCAGACTAAAACGTAGACCTTATCTTTGGTTCTGTTGGATGGGCTTCCTTTTCAGGGAGTTATTTTGACAGACCTGCTCTTTAATTTCCAATTCAATTAAACGTTCATGGTTTTGGGAGGTCTTCTCCTTGCAACACAAAACTAGAAATTCCCAGAGAAGTGCCCTATGGCCTTTATTAATTGCTCCCTAGCTCTCAGTTGGCTTGAATGTGTGACCTGGCCCATCTCAATTTCACAACGTGCCTTTTGTGATTATTTTACAACTAGTCTCATGAGAAGACTAAGGGAATCTACAACTAGAGATCCAGATATGCGTTAGCTAGACAGAGTGCTCAGATTTTTAAAAATGTATTGAGTACGGTAGCAATCAACAATAAATAATTCTTCCTTTCCAAAAGGCCATGTGTATTCATTAGGGCTTTTTGATAGCTGACTCTACTGTCACACCAAACATCCACTTTTTCAGAATCCAGCCTGATAGCTATGACTGTTTACTTGCTTCTCTCCTCCCCACCCCCTACTCCTCCTAAGTCTTACTCAACCATATATACGTCTCTGCATGCACCAGCAAATGTTTGAGTTAGCGATTCTGTCTTCAGTGTCTTCCAAAGATCCAGTTTTAAATCTCATTCCAGTCTGCATGCTGGCCCTGCTCCCCTGCCTGTACCATCCATGAAGTTTGAAGGGCTTTGAAGCCTGTCTTTCCTTTAGTAATCTACCTGTTTGTTAGTAATAGTAGCTTGAACCTGTGTCTGGGCACAGATAATTCGAGCATGAGTACCTCACCTATGCACTGTCAAATTGGAACACAAAAACTGTTTGACGTTGTTTTTCCAGGACCTCAAAGAGATACATCATCGTTTGTCACATCAAATGACTTTAAAGTGATTGTCTTATAGACATTTTTCCCCCTAAGTAATCCTGTGACCAGAATCAGAAAACATTTATATCATTTCCAAATTTTAACATTATTTGATCCAAAGTATAGTTTGGTTTTTGAAATAGAATTCCTTTACCACTTGAATCTTTAATTAATACTGAGATTATATCAATGTGGCTATCCTGGTCTCAGATAAGCCATTTTTTTAAACAAGGAAAACTCTTTTCAAACATTATTTAGCATAAATTTCACCAATCCAAGAATGGTTAAGGTCAATTATGAAAGCTGTGAGTTAGAATAAAACTTGATATTTTTGTTTTAAGATGGGCATTAGTAACTGTTTAGTGAAGTTTCAGTTTGGTTCCTAGTAACCAGAAAATTGCTTTGTAAACATTGTTATTCCTTCTTTGAGAATCAGACTTTAAAATTTATGTCCAACTCAGAAGAGACAAGTGCAGAAATGTCTCAGAGGGATGTTTAGGGCTGGGTTTGTTGAATGGTTCAGTATATCAAAATTTGGAAATTATTCAAATCAATAATTGAAAAAAAAAGGTGAGAAAGGGGGCTTGCTGCATATATCATGACTTCAAAAGCAAGTCCCATTCCTGGCTGAAACCCTTTAAACTAATACTGTCTTTAGGAGGAAAGAGGAAGACAGTAACTAAAAAGAAAGCCTTCTTCCCTCTTGACTTAAGTTCAGGAGCTTGGAAAACCCCACTGAACTCTCTGTGTTGTTCAAATGTCATTCCATAGGTGGAAGAGCTTTGTTTCTATGGTTACTTCAATGAGAAATTGATGCAATAGTTGGTTTGAAGGAATTCTTCAATGTCCATCATGCTTCAAGGAAGAGGATTGGTTTGAGTTAATAAAACTGAAGTTAGAAACATATTATTAAAAAAAAGTAACTCATCTCCAAAATCTTGCAGAAGTCGTTGTCCTGAGGTCATTGGAATTATTCATTATTGCCTGCTTTGCCCTTCAGAAGTTGAGACTGCTAATTACAAATATCACCAAAAAAGGACCATTCTATACTTTATCCTCCAAATAAACAAATTTTGCTTTTGAGATGTCAGAACCTTGGACTGGGGTAATTCCATGTGTATCTATTAATTATTCTATAATGTATTCTTTTAATGTCTGATACACTGTTGCATTCCCATGTCATCTGTGTCCAAGCAAGAATGGAAAATGTTTAATTTTCCATTGGTTGTAGATGGACAACAAATCATTAGCCTTTACAGGCAATTAACTTATTGCAATGTCAGAGTTGCTAAATAATGATGTTGGAAAGACTATTAGCTTGAGGGTACCAGTGAGGCTCAGTGGGAAAAAATTTCTGATGACAACAGTGAAAATGTTATAAAATAGTTCACAGATAAAAGCTCAGAATCTCTTAAGTGTTTCTTTCTTTTCTTGATACCTCCTATCACTACTTGAAGGTTGTGATGTCATTTTAGATTTTAATTTTAAAGAGAACTAACCCTAAGTGTTGACAAAGCAAAGTCATTTCCCAAAAGGCAAAATCTAAAATGGATCCCTCCTCAAGATATGCTGAAGAAAAATTGAAAAGGCATTAATTGCTGTGATGGGACTCACCTTTAAATTTTTACCGATTTCACCTGGTAACATGTTGTGACCCTTCCCATCTCTAAAGTGAATGAGATTTGCCACCGCCCCACCAGCAGTTACTTAATTAGTTTAATTAACTGAGTTTCTGTAACATCTGTAAATAGAGAATAAAAAAAACATAATTACTGAAAAAATATAAAAATTGTGTTAACTTCAGAGTATTTTTCCATATATTGTATTTTGGGTTTTTGCTTCTTATTGACTATCTCTCCTGTTTATATTGTCAAATTTTATTTTAATATGCCAAGTTCTATCTTACTATATTGAGCACTTTTAAATTTGTGTGATTTGTGTGTGTGGGTGTGTGGGTGTGTGGGGGAGAGAGAGAGAGAGAGAGAGAGAGAGAGAGAGAGAGAGAGAGAGAGAGAGAGAGAGAGAGAGAGAGAGAGAGAGAGAGAGAGAGAGAGAGAGAGAGAGAGACAAAGAAAAAAAGAAAAGGAGGGAGGAGATAAAAATTTGCTTAGTGTGGGTTAAGCTCTTGGTAGAATATCTGTTGTAATTCATTGCCATTGGAAGGGTTCTGGCATTCCCCATTTGTTTTTGGAGATGGAGTTCAACCAAATGAAGGCAAACATTGTTCTTGTAACTATATGAAATTGTCTAAATATTAAATAAAAAATATAACTTCTAGTGTACTTTCATGTAACTGTTTTTATCTTAGGAAATTCAAATACAAAGATAACATTAAGGTATGGTGTATTGTAATGCAAAGAGCAATGGAGTAGAAGAGTAGAAGTCTGGAGACCGAGGTTCTCATCCCATGTAAAATGAGTCTGGCAGGTGTTAGATCAGCTAATCTCAAAGATTTCTTAACATTCTGTTATCTTCCAATTTGCTTGCTTAAAAAAGTTAAAACTAATTGTGGGATGAAGACTGATTTGCAAGTCTGAAGGCTTACTTGTTCAGATGATTTGATATACTTCAATGATGCAATTAGATATAAATTTAGCTACCTCTTTTAAAAAACTATCCCTAAGTGGGCATGAATTTCTAACATTTTTGAGATTCTTTGTTGGTTTTGATTCATAATAATCTTGTCCAGACAGTATATAATGAATGGATAGAGTACTCGACCTGAAATCAAGAATACTCATCTTCCTGATTTCAAATCCAGCCTCAGACTCTTATTAAACTGAGCAAATCACCTATCCCTGTTTACTTTAATTTTCCTTATCTGTAAAATGAGCTGGAGAAAGAAATGACAAACTATTTCATTCTTTTTGCCAAGAAAATCCCAAGCGGGGTCATGAAGAGTCAGACATGACAATAAAGTCCTTCATAGGTTGGATGCAATTATGCAGTAGGGAATGGGTGCTTTTGAAAGTGAGTGCTTTTGACAGGCTATATAATCTACTTCAGATTATTTGTTTAGACATTTCTTTGAAGTTAAAAGAAATTGATAATTTATAACTATCTGTCTCCATTCACTAAATGGTTAACTAGAACTATGTCTTAAAAATCCTAATGTTTGATCATTTAAATGTTCTTGAATATAGAGAAAACAGAGAAGTGCCAAAGCTAACTCTTAAGTGCCAACTGGATAGAAAGTAAGAATACAAGTAAGCAAAATCTATATTGAATGCCCTAAGCTACTGGAAGCATTAATTTCTTAATAGTAAACAATCAGATTTCCTTACAAATAAAATTTTTGCCTGCCTTTCTGGTGTAATCAATAGGGGACTGTCTAGCCAGAAGGAAGGATTGTAAGTGGCTTGATGATTTGCAAAATATTTAGTCAACTAGTCTTCAAATAATTAAGAGTTGACATTACTTAAAGGTAGATATTTAAATATCTTAAGTTAATCCTATGTTGAAAAGATAAATAAAACTGGGTTTAATTTAGAAAGAAAACTTACATGTGCTTTCTCAAAATCCTCTGTCTTCTATGGGAAACGTTTTCTAGAAGAACTTCCAAAGCAAGAGAATTCCTTTTTAAAAAGAATAAATGTTTTCATGTGGACTACTTGATCCAATATTATTTTACCTAAACATTATTTCCTTCAGTGCCCAGCCAAAGGTAACTTGCAAGGATTGCAAGGATTTGATGCTCCAGAAAAACGATTTTTAGACTTGAGTCAATTTACAGCCTCTTTAACCTTAGGCTGAATTCATCTGGGTCAGGTCTTAAGAACTGTTTCTCAGCTGTGTGTGTATGTGTGTATAAAATAACCTGTTAACTTGCTGGGCTCATTAGGTAAAATATGTGTCTAAATGTCATGTGACTGCCTTGATCCTCATGGTAAAAAATAAGCATAGGTTCCTTTGTAATACCAATAACACTATAGACTTAAAATCACAGATTTCTTGTTTTCTTTTTTACATGGTTTCTCAATACAAATCACTTCCCAATGACTCCCTCCATTAGAACCTTCCCTTATAATAAAAATAGTTGATTAAAACAAGTCAATGTTTCTTCTTTTCACCTGTACTCCTCAAGTTATTCACCTTTCTCCTCAATAACTGGAGGTTTTATAATGCAGTAGATATTTCTGTAAGTGTGTCCTTGGGACTGATTAGTGGATAGAACTGTCTAGTCTTACATGTAGTTGAACAGTAACATTCCTTTCTGGGTGCCAAGCAGTGATGTCACTCAATCTCCTTCTATTCAAGGTTTGGTGCAAATTTGACTTGGAAAATAAAAGTTGGAATTTTCAACCAGAGTTCAAAATCTAGATACATCTGTAACGCATTCTTATCTTGTCCTAATTCCTTGCTACTACACTATCTGCCTCCAGCAGGATTTTCTTCAATTCCCAATGGGAAGGGGAGTGGAGCCTATGTGGTCATTTTCCCAATTATATGCACTTGTTCTGCTCTTCCTCTTTCAGGGTTTCACTTTCAGTGTTACATCTGTCATTTTTTCAAAGAGTGATCTTCACAAAGGTTCAGAACCCTACTGTAAGGGAATGAACAGGAGAGAGTGGGATGACCTATAGTGAGTCATGGCTTATATACACAATATGTTAATAAAGGTTTTAGTTTGCTTATTTAAAGAAGAATCTAAAAACAAATGGTCCTCAATGGAGGCCTAAGAAGAACCAACTTGGGGCTCTTAGAGTTGACATGTTAGTACTTGGAGTCTGTGGTAGGAAGTTTCTGTGAAGAGAATCAAAATTGAAAATAGGAAGCAGCAACTGTTGTCTTTGGTGGTAAAGAATCAAGACTAGCCTTCAGCGGCCATTGTGTTCATATTTTGATTTAGATGATTCCATTCCACTAACCTATATTTTCCCTATTAATTTTAGCTAGCTACAACCTTTTCCATCCCCTACAAATATGTTCTATCTTTTGGATCATGCCATTCTTGTGTTGTCTAGGCTCACTGAATTCACACTGAAAACCAAAAAAAGAAAAAACAAATGGAATTACTTAATTAGTTCCTTTTTCTCTGAGGCCATATATATCTGTCATATGTTTATGATGAACAGAACTATTGACTTTTGTTAAGGAGCTTTGCATAATTTTATTTTTATTATTTTTTTGTTTTTTTCTGATTATACATGTAAATTATAAAATACACATTTCTTTATGAATCATGTTGGGAGAGAAAAATCAGAACAAAAGGGAAAAATCGCAGGATAAAAGGAAAAAACCACAGAAAGAAGAAGTGAAACATAGCCATATGTTGATTTACATTCAATCTCCATAGTTCTTTTTTTCCGGATGCAGTTGGCATTTTCTATCCAAAGTTTTTTGGGATTGCCTTGGAAGAACCATTGATTCTTGCCCAAGAAATAGAGCATTTCTAGTAGTCACGGTAATTTTGGTAATGAATGTATATATTTCTGGTAATGAATTGATATATTTCTTTGTTCCAAAGGCATGGTGAATAAATATTCCCCACAATAAATAACATTAACAGTATTCATAAACATAATGAAATATGAATATGATAATAAAGCTTTCCCACAAATCATCTAGGACCTTTCCTAGCCTCTAAAGATGCAATTGATTAGAGATTTGCCGACTGTACTGGATTCTTTTGTTCTAAGCATTGAGAATGTGGAAGACTGGAGAAGGGAATGCTGGGATATTGCCTTCTGTGACTGTCTTCCACCAGTTTCTCAAATGTGTAGGTCACTGCAGAGTCAAAAGAGGCTAGGATTCTGAGGGAGAGCTTTGTAAAATTCTGTCTGAAAGAGAGGGAAACTTGTGTTTGACATTTATTTTTCCTCTCCATCCACAAGAAAAAGTCCAGTCAATGGAACTTGCACATCCCTTTTATGATGCAATTTTATCATTAGAATTAGAGTGGTACTTTACATTTATTCAGGGCAACTGGAGAGGGGCTGTACCTTTAATATGACTGATTTACAAGAGAATTTTTGGCTTCTCCAAAAGTGTTAGTTGGAATTTTGTAATACTGTTAAGTAGCAGGAGCCCAAATAGGTTTGGTGAAGTTCTGGGTATGTATTCATTTAGAAAATAATAGCTTGGCTTTCTAGGATGCTTCTTTGCTGACACTAATTTGTATTTCTGGATTGTTTTCAGTTTTTAGCATTTATTGCCTTCAACCCAGTTTGGTGGGTAAACAAACAAAAAGCTTTGTTTTTTTATTTGCTTTCTGAGGCTCCCATTTTTTTTTTTTTTTTAAACACAGGAATAGCAGCTTCCCAACAGAGAACTCTTTTTTTTTCCTTTGAAAATTTAAAACAGAAACTGGGATTTCATATAAAAGCTGGCAAGTTTTTTGGCTTTCCATTATTCTGAAAGTGCTAAGACAATTGCTATATAGAAGTCCCACCTAGGGTTGTTTCAAAGTTCAAATAATTTATCTTCCCTTATTTAAATCTCTTCACAAACTCCCTCCCCCACCTGACCAATACTCTATACCCTTCTTCTAGCTGTCACCCCTATCTACTTTAGGCCTGAGGACTTTATTGGTCTAGGCCCCTTTCTCCAAGGGCCCTGTGCCTCATTTGTCCACATTCTCCATTACTTCTATGGCTCTCTATCTCCTTGATAATCTCTTCTCTCTAGGTTTCCAGGACTACAATGTCTTGGTTCTCCTCCTGCCTATCTAGGAGCTCTCTTCTAGATCTGTTGCTGGCTTCTCATCAGAGAGATTTCCCTCAGGTTCTGTTCTGAGACTTTCATTTCTTTCATTTGGTGTGCTTATCAGCTCCCATGGATTTATGACTCTATGTCGATGATTCTCACGTGTACCTTTTCTGCCCCAACCTTTCTTCTGATTTCCAATCTCACATCTCCAACTGAGTGTCCAGTAGACATCTTAACATGTTCACAACAGAAATCTCTTCCTCTGAATCCTCCCTCCTCCATCCTACCTTTCCTATTTCTCTGAGGCAACATTCTCTCTCCAGTCCTTAGGCTCTCAATCTTGGAGTCTTGGCTCCTTTCTCTCATGACAGCCAATCTGTTGCCAAGGCCTGTGGCTTACTGGAGCATCTTTCAAATACCCTCTTCTCATCCCTCCAGGCATGGCATATGGTAATAGCTCCCTGGTGGATCCCTGCCTACCTCCCTTGATTCCCCTTCTGCCACTCAAGGCCATCTTTCATTCAGCCTCTATTCAGCTTCCATTAGCCACCAGTTTTTTTCCTACATCACAGGTCCATCCATGTTAGAAACTATTCTCCTCCTCCAATGACTCCCCATCAGTCACCTCTAAGATCAAATGCAAAATTGTTTGGCTTTCAAAGCCCTCTCCACCTTTCAGATCTTCTTCTCTGTTGTTCATCTTGTTTTCAAAGAGGATCCATTAAGAGGGTGCTGTCTTAACCAGTGGATGTGGAAGTGGCTGACTTGCACAATTATCAGTCTTTCCTTTAGAGTGGCTGAAGTCCAGGGGCAAGACAAAAATCCAGACGAGTCTTCAATGTTGGACTAAACTCTAGGCGCTCCACAGTTCCTGCTTCGGTCCCTTATGACCATTGTAACAAATTGTTCTCTGATGGGAAAATCATCCCATGCTTGGGACTGCTAAGTGGTGCAGTGGGTAGAATGCTGGGCCTGGGGGGTCTAGAAGACTCAAACTTCCTGAGTTCAAATCCATCCTCAGACACTTGCTAGCCATGTGACCCTGACAAGTCACTATGAATTGTAGAAAGAAATGGCAAGCCACTCTAGTGTCTTTGCCAAGAAAACCCCTATTGGGGTTGATGTAAATTGTGTCCCCTTTAATCTTTGGTGGGGGGTGGGGGTCAGAAAGGAAAGGAACCTTTGGGGGAAGGATGCTCCTGACTCCCAAACCTTCCCAGCCTCTAGGAAGGGCCACACCCGTTCAAGATAAGTAATCTCATTCAATTTTGAATTGAATTGAAAACCAGTCTCAGATTCATCCAGAGACTGGCCTCTAGCTTGGGGCCAAAGATCAAAAAAGCCCCAGACCTCAGGAGGCTAATAAAAGAAAACTCTGAAACCCCAAACATTGCTAAATGCCTTTCTGAATTTAGCACACTGGTGAAGATATTTTCTTCTCAATGTAAACCCATCTTTGCAAAATTATCCTAACAAAATTCTTTGCTCATTAAGAAAGCTTTCTTCTTAGTGCAGATAAATCCCTTTTTGCCACAGACTTTGGTTTGAATTCTTTCACAAGGAATCTGCGACACGGACCAGAGGGGATCTCTTACCCCCAATTCTTGAACCTCCTCAGGGTCACAAAGAATCAGACATGAGTAAAAAGCAACTGACTGATGCCCATCTCCCCAACTCCCTAACGGGTTTTCAGGCCTGTTTGTCACCGTCAGATTGGTGAAGCCAGTCTGCTAAGGTGGTTCACTGGGATGTGGTCCCTGGACGTGCTATAGCTTCTAGATTCACAGGTGATACCAAAGGTAGATAAGTACCACCTTTCTTGTTCCCTACCACAGTGCTCTTAGATCCAGGGACAGGAGTCTTCTGGCTTTTCCATGAACAATGCACTTCCATCTCTCTTAGGGGACTACCATAGAAAATGCTTGATGCTATGGATAGAACTCTCTCTCATCTCTACCTACAGACTTCCCCGCCATTCTTTTCAAGTAAAAGCCCATCTTTGTGTCACAGGAAGTCTTTCCTAACCACTCTTAATTCTAATGCTTTTCCTCCATTTCCTATTTAGCCACTATATAGTTGTATGTTGTCTCCCTCATTAGATGTTAAGCTCCTTGAAGGATCAGGATTTTTTGCCTCTACGCATCTCCAGGGTTTGGCACAGTTTGGCACATAATGGGTACTTATTTAATATTTACCTTCTATCTAATGGAAGCTCCTTGAAGGCAGGAACCATTTTTACCTTTCTTCCTGTATACTAAGTGCATTATAAGGGCATTAACTCTAACCCATGACTACTACTGTCTTCCAAAACCTCTCTAAACAAGGAAACTATTGTCATATGTCCAGGATAAATAGTTTGAGGAAGAGAAAGTCACTTACCAAACCATATCCAGGGAATTAGAATTTCTAACATATTCCGTAACATTTAAAATTACTGATAATCTTTGTATGACTTTTCTTCCAGATTGGAATTGTGTTACAACACATATATCCACAGAGCTAAAAGGGCCATAAGAAGTTTGTGTGGTAGCCAACTACGATAGAGGAAAAGGTTAACAATAGCACTATTAAAATGTAGTACTAAAAACTAGAGACCACTAGAAGTTTCCCTGTGGAATATAAAGATGAAAGTGAAGTCACACTGCCTAAGAAATCAGTTCTCCTTTCTGATGATTCCAGTGACTGAGAAATATGATTACCTACTTCCAAAAGTGATCATTTCAAATATTTAAGAGAGACTCTCACAACTCCTTATCTCACTCTGAAATGGCTTCTGCTGGCTGCTCGCTCTATCATGAGTTCTAGCTAAATAGGAAATTGCTATCTGTTTAATGCTTCATTATCTGATCACATCTCACTATTCTCCTTCCCAAACTCATAGAAAGAGAACTGACCGTGGATAAGTGGGGGGAAAAATCTTCAGGGCAAACAAAACAGTCAAGTAAACTTATAATGATTCAGATTTTTTAAGGCAGCACCAACATTTTGTCCAAATGGTACCCTGCTTTCAGAAAGCCATGGTTATGGTAGTTTTTTGAAAACACAAAAAACCAAATCATTTGTCATGGTTAGAACCCCAATCCTATTGGAAAGAAATATCTACCCCCTTTCAAGGAAGAGCTTTAATTTCCCCTCTAGTAATATGAAGCACCATGAACATAGAAAAAGGCTGCCCTCCGTGAGATGAATGCACATGTATTTATTAGGACACTGAGCACAAACTTGAACACAGAAATGTTATTACAATCTTTACAGCAGAATTTATACAACACAAACAGTATGAGGACCGGAGGACCTAGAGGCTCTGCAGGAGATTTGGAAGCTTGCTGCTCTGACAAGGTCCAACATGGCTCATTCTCTGATCCACGAGCCTGGTGCTGCTTTGATGGGACAAGAGAAACAATCCAGGGAAACAATGTAACAAAACCCCACAACAGATTGTGCAAAAGGTTTGCGGAATTCTGAGCAGCACAGCTGGTAGAATTTTGGCTGAGGTTCTTTCTAAAAGCTGCCAACCCTGCTCCTTAGGTTCCAAACCTACCCTTCCCCCAACCTCCAGCCTATCGAGCCTTCATCTCTGCTGGGTGAATCACCTGAGCGTTCCTGCAGAGAGCTTGGTGTTAGCTGCAAAGGACCTTTGTTCACGCATATACTCTCTGTGGCAAACCACAATGCATTTAGTTTTTTTGAGGGGGAAGGAGGAAGAATAGCATACATGGGTTCACAGATAAATTTCAGAACCAGACCAGGGCAGGCAGACCTGGCCCCATTTCCCTGCCAACATACTACACAGCTAACAAGTATTTAAGAGCAAAAAGGAGAAAAGGAGGGTTATGTTCCGTCACCCTGCCATTTAAGGTAATCTGCATCAAGGAGCAAATGAGTCAAAGTGGAAAGATTTTTTCTCCTCGACACCAAACCTCACTAACCCTCCCCCCACCAAGTTACTCTGCAATAGAGAAGAATCCCTACGGAAGTGCGGTCAGGAGAGCTGGCTGGCTGCTTCCTGAGCCCACCTCAGACCAGAGGCCCTCTTTCATCTTTTGTATTAGTGCAACTATTAGTGCATGTATGCTAAGCCCAAATAAGGACCTTACCATAGCTTGTATCTAAAGAATATTTTGGATGCTCCAATTCCACTATAAGTGGACAGAGTAGCAACTCAAGTCAGAACTACGTCTGTTGGATGGGAAAATATGAAATACAATCTGGCATTTCTCTCATACAAGCTGGGGAGGGTTTTGAATAATGAAATGTTTTAAATTCATCTGAACTGAGATTCTGCTAAAGGTACCTGAGGGGTGTGGAGAAAGTAAGAGGGTGAAGCTATTAATATAGCTGCGATGTAGGTTTAGTTTCTAGTTACTCTTTGTGGTTTACAAAGACAATGGACCAAATGCATAACTGGAAATTCTTTTGAATAAGCAATTCCCCTACCTTCATCCCCTGAGAACATGGCAGACAGGCAGACCGAAAGGGCTATGGAGCCCAGACCCACTCACAGAAACCAAGCCCAAAGAGCCAGTGGTGTTGGAAGAGCTAGGCTAAGAGAAAGCTTCAGGAACGTTAACTATGATTAACTTGTGTCCCACCACAACAAAAACCAAAGAGAATGTTACAAAGTCTTGATAGACTTATCAAGCCTGCAAGGTAATGTATTTCCTAGTTGCAGCACTGGTCACTGAAGCACAGTGCTTCTGCCTCTTCACACAGCTGCGTTTCCCAAGCATGTGGCCTCTCCTCAGGTGCAAAGACGCCCGTCCACTGGCAAGAAGCAATCTTGTTTCAGAACCTACAAGAAAACTTGGATCACCCCACAGAACCAAGGAAAAGTTGAAAAGACAATATTTGCTGGGTGGGCAATGTGTTGTGCCTCATGGGAAGTCTCTGCTTTACAAAGAAATTCTACCTTCATTAATGTATTTGTTTTTCCTTGGGATCTCAGCAAGAAAACTACCCAAAAGTCCAACTGATTGGGTGCCAAAGGTATTTTTTAAAGGCAGCTTGGTGCTAAATCCCTTTTGAGAAAAAAACAGCACCAAAAGGCAGCTCAGGACCCAGACAGGGATGGGGGCCTGGTCCAGGGTGACTTACAACTTGGCTCATGAAGGTCACACAGCCCGGGTCTCTGCCTCAATCTTCTGTTCCCCATGCAGGTTCTCTGGTTCCTGCAACTGGGCAATGCTCTGTCGGATTGCAATCTCAGGACCACCTCCATAAAGGGTATTCAGATAAGTCCAGGTCTCCTCTGAAATCTGTCCGTAGTCAGCTCCTGCAAAGGAAGGTGCACAAACCTGGAACTATATACAGCTCTGTTAGATGCCTGCTGGATGAGAAGGAAGTCAGGACACTGACTGTCATCACAGGAACAGAGTTGGCAGAGAAAGGGGAACCCCTAAAACAAAGGGCAATTATGCAGTTCCAGGGGACACAAATCCCGCAAAGCTGACAAAAGTAGGAATGGTGGAACAAGAAAAGTGCCTGAGATACTGAGGCCCACCACCACCCCGTGATGCTATCAGGCTGCTGTTTAGGTGACCACTGGTTCCTTTTGGGGAAGAAAGGCAAAGACACCTTCCCCTAAACCCAAAGAAATTTACAATAATATTAGACATTTATGCAATGTTTGTAAGTACATTCTCATAAAAGCCTTACAAAGTACATGCAACCCTGTAAGGTGGGTGCTAAAATAGTTATTCCTATTTTCTAGATAGGAAATCGAATTAAAACAGTTGACCTAAACCATAAAGTTACTAAGTATCAGAAGGGGAATTCAAGCACGCTTTTGCCATTACCCATTATCCTCCCTAAGTCATCCTCTTAATAGGAAAGAACAGACCTGGAGGAAACGATTTCTCTTTTTTAGAAGAAGATTTTTAAGAGAAGATTTCTATTTTTAGAAGAAGGGCGTCTAAGTATGCCCATCATCAATACATACCGCAAAAATAATTTCCCTCCACGAGCTCAGTCTAATGGAAGAGACAAACAACTAAGTAGGAGCAAGCTACATGCAGGATGAAGGGGGAAGGCACTGCTGGGGGCTAGGAATGGTTTCCTGTAGAAGGTGGGCTTTTAGGAGGGCGAGGTGAGGAAGGGGGGTGCTTCTGAGCGTGGGCCAGAGAGCACCTGAGCACAGAGTACACATACATCCTCCACAAAAATCAAGGTTTCCCTGGTCTTCAATCACCAGGAAGAGATAAGTATGATACTGAAGGGGAAGAAGGAAGGAGTCACCACACAGGAAGCATGTGTCAGAAGTGTTTACTAGGCCCCAAGGGGATGCAGCAACCACAGAGAAGCTACAAGAGCGACAAAATCAGCTCCAGAGAGGCCTTGGGGGAAGGGGGAGGCTGAGACATACCCTGCTTCACCTGGATGTGACCTCCACCTTTGATCAGTGCTATCTTGCTGTTGTCAATGGGTCCAGGAGGATCTGGAACAGAAATGACATTGGCTCAGGGAAATCACTAAGGATGTTTTGGTTTTACCCAGATCCCTTTAATTCCACAGAGCAACAAAGACTTTCTGACCCTCCAAAAGCTCATTGGATAGGCGAGCCAGCTTCTCATAATTCATCTAAAATTAAATTGGTCAAGAGGAAGGGACAGTTTCCAAACATGGTGAACTGTCAGAAGGAACAAAATCAGAAGCCAGGGCTTCACACACAGATTTTAACATGATTGTTGGCATTTATGTTATACCCTGTTTCCCCACCTCCCAAAGCGAGAAAGCAAATATTACAGGAAGTGACTAAGTACAAGGGGGAAACCCACAGCAAATACAGGGTAACCACTAACGTCTCACCCAGAACCAAATTTCATAGATCTCATGATTCCCAAGTGGATGAGATCAATGAAGAAAAGACATACCCACATTTTCTTTCACTCCTTGTGTTCTCACCTAGGGCCATAGGCACTTATCAGCAGAGCAGGTGCCAAAGTTCCACAAAGGGAAGCCCTCCCAAATATAAGATCTCAATGAGCCCTTTGCTGATAAGCCAGCATCAGTTACCACCAAGAAAAATCCCGTCATTCAAAAGGGCCTGAGTTGTGTCTCTAGCCAGAAGGATGGAGTTAGTTCAAGGATTCATCGATACTCACCATTGTCTTTCCCCTTAACAAAGGCCTCCCATTCCCGGAACCACTGCATACTGATGCAATAGATGACACTGGGGGATTCTTCTGCTTGAAATGCTTTGTTTAGCTACCAGGAGAACGAAAGGCATTAGCCTTGTAATTCCAAGGAATTAAGTCTTTCCACAGCAATAAATCTCAGTTTCCTGATAATCTCTCAATCACCCAACCATGTACGCCTATAACCCCATACATAAAACAGTGTTTTGTGCATTGTACACAATGCACTGGAGTCCTTGGTGACCTCCATCTCCTCTCCCAGTGCTGTTTCTCAATAGCCTTAATCAGATGATTGTTTTTTGAACTAAATTGCTGTTTGAAAGCAGTGACAAGGAAGCTATCTGTTGAGGACAGGGAGGTCCAGAACCTGAAAGGGAACAATCCCCCCACCCTATTTTCTCTGCCCCCTACGCACCTTAATGAAGGTGTCGATTTCAATCCGCCTTCGTTTGGCCAGGGCTTCTATCTCTACCTGGCAGACTGAGCACACATAGAGATGATTCACAGCAGGGCCACCACCAAACCTATACAGCCAGACGAAGAAAGAACACTAACAAATCTCAAGTAAAGGACACTGAATGGGACCAAAGCTTTATACAGAGTAAGAGCAACAGCAACAAATCTTCAGGGGAAAAAGTGCTCTAGATACTCCTGAAATAAACAGCAAAGAGGGAGAGAAAAGGGTGGGCTTCTTGGGATTTTCCCAACTTACAAGGTTATTAAGTATTCAAACCACCCTGTTCTGGAAATATGTGATTTTCTGGAAACTAGGCAGAGTACCCTATGAACCAAGTGTCCCTGTCCTAAATACAGGAATTCTTTGTAGTTGAGTAGACTAGAGGACATTTATCTCCTAGGATACCATTTCTCAAATGGTACAATATAGAAGATCCTGCTATATTACAAAACATGTTATGAGATTCTGGGATTCACTTCCCTTTAATAGCTTCTGATTAGAGAACAGAGAAGGATCACAGAGAAATCCTGCTGTGATTAAGGAGTCTTACCTGTTGTAGAGATATTCCCATACATTCTGGGGCAGGATCACCACAAGATCATCAATGTAATGGTATTTATTGGGTGGAATTCCTACCAAAAACAAGAAGATAAAATGAAAGGCCTAGAGCTATCATCCAAGGTTGTTCCCAAAACTTAAGCATGTTATTGAAACAACTCCTGATATGGAGCCCTACCTCCATGGGAACAGAGGAACGTATGGTTTGTAATGGGTCCTGGTTCAGCAAATGTGTTGAACTTATTGAGCCACTCGCGGGAAATGTAGAACTGGAGCAAGCTGGGCTCCTTCATAGTGGCCAAGGATACTACATGCTGACGTTCTCGCACTGCCTCCTCACTGCTCTTCCTGACAAATAAGAAGCAAAAACAGAACTAGACTGGAGTACTCTATTTCTACAAGGATGAACACCAAGGGGAAGCACTGGAGCCACTCCTCTTTTACAGGTGCAGAGTCAATAGTTGTGGATGCAGCAGCAGGACTCCAGATTAATCACAATTCATCTCCACAGATGAAGACATGGAGAGCAGGTGTTTTTAAAGTCTATTCCCAGGATGTCACTCTAGAAATAGCTTACCTATAAAATAGGACATAAGCCTCTGCATTTTGGACCACTGTTTCATGGACTTCTGTGACATATTGATCATCAAACTCATACCACTGGCCATTTATGACATTCTGACAGTAGGCGATGTAGTGCCCACCTATGGTAAAAGAAAAGAGTCATGGAGAAACACATAGGATGTAGGGAAAAGATCTAGAATACCAACAGCAGGAAGGAAAGTTCAAAAGCAAGCCGGTCTGGCTATTTATAAAGAAGCCTATTATTCTAAGATGGGATGAGATAACCAGTGGTGAGAGATAGTGTAAGACACTAGTCCCTTTGGACTAGCCTGAAAACTGGAACATGGGCTGACTTACTGCCTGCTGTGCCATGATGGCAGATGACAGATAAAAGGTCATAGGTGGTGATCTGGGAGACACATTCCTTGGCAAGGAAGGGTTGTAGATCAAGACCTTCCAAGGAGAAGGAGACGTGGCTATTGATTTTGAATGAATACATCACTTCATGCCGAAAACGTTTTAAATGAATGCATAGAATCTAAAAAAAAAGGAGAAAACAAAAACAAAAAAATGGTATTTCCAGAAACCAGCTAGATATGAAACTATGTGAGCTCTAAGTAGTCTAACAGAAGATCTCTACAAGCTTCTGACAGTCTCTTAATAAATTTTCAGTCAGGATTCCTTATATTCTTTTTGATCATTCAGACAGAGGCTTTGAATGATAAATGGAATATTCACAAAAAAATCTAGGATCTACTGAGTTAAGGTAGTTTTGAGTTTTTTGTTTCTAGGAGAAAAGTAATGACAAAAGGCCTCCCCATTTCAAATTCCCCATAAGAATAGATACTTGATAAAATCAAGATGAAGTGACTCCATTTGAATTCCACTTGGTCACTTTTTAAAGAAAATGAATTAGAATTTAGGAGTGTAGCCATGTTAAATACAGTGTCTATTACTACACTGACCAATCTTTTGAAAGCTATGCTATAATATCCCACTAGTTACTTCACTCTTACAAAGAAATACAGCATCTGATCAAAAGTACTTTAGAAGTAGATCTGTTCACTCAAACTTTGGGATTTGTAATTTCTTTTGATGTGCTTTTAGCCGAATCATGAATCAGAAGCAAAGTAAACTGATAATGTGAACCTGGAGTCAAAAGTGTGTGTTCTTTGAAAAGACGCTTTTTTCCTTCCTTAAGACATAAAGGTTGCTTTCAGGACTTTGGACCAAAATAACAACAGAAAAACCCACTTCTTTTCTACCAATCAGCAACATGGCTTCTCTCTTTCAGAAGGTCTTCTTTTCACATTCCTACCAGTCAGCTTGAAGGAAACCACTTTTAAAAGGGCAGAAGCAAAAGGAAGAACAGGGTACTTCCTCTACTCACCTCAGGCAACCGAAGAACTTTACAATATTTCACTCCATTTCGTAATCTAAGAGAAATAAATCACCAAGGCCCCATGTGAGGGAAGCCCTGTAAGAAGGCGTGAGGTACTGCTGGGGTAAGGCCTTACTGGGCTCTTCCCTTCCCCTCACCCTTCTTTTGGGCTCTCACTAATCGTTACTCAAATCAGTGAGGTGGCAAGAGAAAGGATCCAAGGGGAAGACAAAAGAAAGGGCATGGAAGAAGGTCTAGGAGAAGTCTCAAATGAAAAGAAGAAGCACTTACTTTTTACATCGTTCACAGCTATACATATTGTCCCCTGGGGAGAAAGAAATGAAGGAACTGAGGAAACAGAAAACCAAAGTTGAGCACTGAATGTCTTGCCTGCAGTGAGGATGCAGCAGAGGGTTCCTGGCTTCGCCCACTCTGTGGCAAATGCAGGATGGACAAAGGAGACCACATCTGTACACTGTCTCTCTCCTGCCTCCCACTCCCTGCTCCTCCAGGATATTATGTTGGGATAATGAGAAGAGAAGACCAGCCTGTTTGTGACTATTCTTTTGTCAAAGCATCAGTGATAATATGATGCTCTGACAGTTCTAGAAACTACAAAAGCAAGATCTCTACATGCTCTTCTCAGTTTTAACCTGCAAAGCAACACTCACTAGTCAGAGGGACCAAGCAGTCTTTCTGAAGAACACTGGCTGGCTCTACAGGTGAACTGGACTCCCTTCCTTCAAAGCTATAGCCCAACTCACCCTTCAACTCATCAGCAGCAAAAAAAGCAGCAAGACAGTCTTCCAAAGTGACAACAGGACCCCAAAACCAGCTGGGGATGCAAGATACCACAAACCTGGGAAAGGTAAAAGACACAAAGGACCCTTTATTTGACAGCACTATATCTGAAATGGTGGTGGTGTGTGCATATGGCAGAAAGGATGAGGAGGAGGCCTTTGTAGTTAAGGAGCTAAAACCAGCAGGGATCTTAACAGGATCTTTACAGAGACAGGAAGAGGAAAGAAAGGATACCAAGAATTCCCTAATTTGCTTCATGGGGTGAACACAGAAGGTACCTTCGGATATACTCCATGATGAAGGCAATCCAGCCCTGTGATGTGTAACTATCCCCACATGTCCCTGACTTGGCTGGCACATTCTGGTAGATGGCTGAGTGCAGCTTGGCTAGGTCCTCCTTCCCTGGGATGGGCAACGAGAGATCTTGAAATGTCTCTACGGTGGTGGATACCTGCCATGGGCAAATTAAATGAATTTGTTTCCGGTGTTACCCAACCCTATGTCCTGGCCTGAGTAGTGATTGTTGTGTGATAACGGGAATGTACCAAGGAAACACAGTTGGGAAATTTCTGTTCTGAAATCATTTCCGTTCCTGTTTCAATCAAAAAAGACTTTTACAATTAAACCTTGGTTAACTTAAAATTGAAACAGTATGATTTCTACTAGCATTAGAAACTGGAGTAAGAGGGTCTTAGCCACATAGTTCTTTGGTTCAAATATCACCATGCTTTTCATTTAAAATACAAAAACCTTATGGATGAGTCACTTGGATCTATGTCCAGTGACCTCCTGTTTCTAGAGTCATGGGTTCTACTTCCATTTTTTCTATCTGTTATTCCTTTGTAGCTTTAAAAGCCATTTTGGGGAAGTAGACTGTAAGTATAAGAAAATTAGTTTGCATCAGATAAAGGAAAAAAAGTATCTGAGACACTATCTTTCATCAAAAACAATTTAAGGTAGAATGATTATGTCTCAAGGTGTGGTGTCCTAGGAACAAGCCTTGCTATTTTAGTACTTTATTGGCAGCAGCAGCAGCTTCATAGTTAAAAAGCATGTGACTTACTCTGTCACAGGTGAGGCACTGCACCAGGCTGAGTATGGAGCCGTCGAAGATGTCTGAGATGACACTCCGGTAGCGAAGCTCTTTCTTCTTTTTCCCAGCAGCCAACACCTGAGCTAAAGAAGAAAACCCAAGAAATGTGTATCACCTGCCCCAAGAGATCAGATCTGCCTAGACAGCCCTTGTCAACCAGGCATTTACAGAGGTATAGTAGAGATGGAAAAAATCCCAATTAGGGAATCAGAACATTGGGATGCAAGTCTTGGTTCCCATCAGGGGCTTACCACATGACTCAGGACAAGGAATTTTACTTAACTTCCTTGGACATTAGTTTCCCAAATGCAAAATTGGGTTAAATCTGATTCCCCTACTTCACAAAACAATAAAATAATGCCGGAGAAGCACTGAGCACTGAAAAAGAATGGTGCTTCCCAAATTCAAGTTAACATGGAATAGTGTCTAGCTCCAGTCCCCTGCAAAGTGGAAGCAGGAGAATATCCAGGAAGGCAACACAAAAGATGAGAGCTGGAAAACAGGATAGATTAAAGGAATCCCATGAAGTCTAGAAAGGGGAAGCTAACAGAGGAATTATTGAGTCTCCAGATGGGAGCTTTCAGCAGAGGATGGATGGATTAGTACCCTGCTGACAGGCTGACAGTCTAAGGATATTCTGATTATTCTCCCAATCTTGAGGAGTTGTTTGAATACATACACATTTAAAAACTTTTTCTTGATCTGTATCAGAGATGATACTAATGCAAGTGCAGCTGTCTCCAATAATAGCCCTGCAGACAACAACATCCCCTGTGCTTCCCTTTTCTCTGGAGACGATTACCTTTTTTGAGCACATAGGAAGGTCCCACTCTCACAGGGCTGGAGCGAGGCGGGCTGCTCGACAGCTTGGAGTGTGCCTCGTGGTGGACGGGGCTGCAAGGGCGCGAGGAGCAGCGCATATAGGCATCGTTATCTGGCTCTAGGAAGAGAAAGAGACCCCACTGTGAATCCAAAGGACTCCCAGTGATTTCAGAGGCAAGACTGTCCTGCCTACATAGCCATCAGCTGACAGTGTGCCTGAGGGGGAAGAACATTCTCTTGTGTCATAAGAGCAATCAAACCAGACCTCCAGTTATTTCCCCAACTTAAGAACATATCAACTGCTCTCAACTCTGTATCACAAGTTGCCTTTCCCATCACCACAGTGGGAGAAGCGATACCTCTTTGGGAGAGTGGATGCCACAAACATATGGTGTTTCACCTTTCCAACTGAGGTTTCTCTTCCCTCCGTACCATCCCCGTCAGAAACAGAGGTGCTCTGGGCTGTGGATCTGTACCTGGTGTCCTACATGGGCTGGTGGAACGTGGAGAGGGAAGGGCTTCCGTGGGGCGATCATCGATGGCGGTCATGGTGGTATCAACATCTGCGTCCTCATCAACTTGCTCAGAGCTAGTTCGCTGGTGGCCCCAGGAGAATTTTCTGTCCTTCATCCTCTCCTTCTCTGAAATCCCCCTGCCCGCTTCATCCTGGATCAGCAACTCAGTCTCTGCCAGGGTGCTGCCCATGCCCACCCCCCTGCCTTGCCCATCCCCCTCACCCCGATCACTGCTGGAGTCACAGGAGAGGAATTCATCCTCTGAAGGGCTCCGGTCGCCCTCGCGCTTCTCTTCTGAGTCGCTGGAGTCTGAGTCCCTCCCAGCAGCTGCCACTGGCTCCTTGAGCTCTTCGTGTAGTTGGTCCATCAAACAGCGGAGGAACTCTTGGGTGTCCTGCCAACCAACAATAAGAGTGAGCCCCTCCGTTCCTCTAGGACACCGAGAAATGGTACTAGGGTATGGGGGGCTCACTGGACAGTCCTTTGCCTTTTCAGAAGTCCTGATTCTGCCAAGGGGGTGAACAACAGCTAGCACCAACCTGGAAATCCAAAGAAATAAGTCATGAACAGATCCGCTCAGACAACAAACTGGCAGCCAGGCTCCTTCATCCTTCAAAGTTCCAAAGGGAAACAGCAATGAAAGGGAATGCATTTTTTTTTTGAAACCTATTGTTACAAAGAATAATATTTTTACTTCACTTGACTTGAAGGAGCAGAGGAGGTGTGTAATCCATCAGGCTACACAGAAAGGTGATTTAAAAACCACAGTGGCCCCACAAGTTGTGTACCTGCAGACTTTTTTTTTTTTTTTAACCAGAGTCCTGAAATGTTCAATACATCAGTAATTAAAATTCCTCCAAATATTTAATAAGTATGAATATACTTAGCAGAGAACTTGTCTACATTTCCTCCAAAACTAAAAGTTGAAACTAAAATAAAATCTCCAGAAAGGGAGCAAAAAAGAATGAAAAGGAAACAGAGTTCCCTAAGGAAAGGAGATGAGGACTAATAGGAATAAGCAGATCCAGTTCTTCCAAGCCTGGCTTCTCTCTGGGGCATTTAGAACTCTGTCCCTTTCCTATAGCTTCAATGGGGACAGAAAAATGGCTATAACTCTTCACTACACAGACTGATTGATGGGGGTTAAAACAGGAAGGGGCCTATGAGAGGGCAGTACAAGTACATGGGAACCCCCAAGGCAGCAGCCAAATGCAAAGATTCCCTAAAATCATTATAGACAACCTAAGACTGAACCATTAGCACCAAGTATGTGAGGATCAATGCTGGGGGCTCCTCTTAGATTTAAAGAAACTCCATTCTAGCAATGAAAAGCACAGGCCGTGAGGCAGGCAAAGGTCAGGAGCTTGAACTCAAGGAAATATCAGCTCAGTCAAAGTTTGGAGAATGTTTTGATGCTTCTGGCTTAACACTGTAGTCAAACAGACATTGGAACAGCCAAAATTGTGTGTGCTTACTGCTGACATCTCCGTCACTCACTTCTCAACTACTCATCATGTCTTCTAAATTCATCACTCAACTCACAAGTGCTCTTTTCAAAGTTACCAAGGACCTCTTAATTACCAAATTTAAAGATCTTAAAATTTTAATTCTTTATCTCTTCTTTACCCTCTCCACTGGGGGTCTTTCCTTTCTCAGAATTTTACATCTCTGGTTTGACTGCTTCTTTCTAGTTTCTTTAGCTGAATCTTCATCCAAGTTTCACAGTGACCTCAACTTTTTACATACATCAACTGCTTTGAAAGTTCTTTCCAATGCCATCACCCCTGAACTAGCCATACTCTCCTCTCTTCTCAGTTAGACTCCTTAGCAAATCAGTTTCAATTCCACTTCATCCTATTTTTTCCCCAAGTTCCTTACCCTTTATTCTATCAAAGATCTTGCCCTGCTATTAAGCCTCAGGCTGGATCACTCCCATGCGCACACTCACACCTTTGCTCCTACACTGCTGCCAAACAAATCTGGAGAGAAGCATCAAACTGTGCAAACTGGATGCCTTACAAATCAGAGTCAAGGGCAAAAACCTGGGCTCTTACTATGGATAAGACATTCATTTTAAAGGATGCCTTCCTAACTAACATTATCCCAATGGACCACATCTTTGCATCCCTTTTCAAATCTCCTGTAGCTCCCTCTCCCATCTAAGTAACCTCTGTGAATAAACTTGCTAACTCCACAAGGGAATGGAGGCATTTCCTTTCTTCTCCACGCCACACATTCTGGCTTCTGACCTCCTCATGCATCTGAAACTGCTCTTTCCAAAGTCACCAGTGAGCTGTTAATTGCCAAATCTGTGTCCTTTCTCAAACCTCTGAGTTTTTGACCACTCTTCAACCTTTGACACAACTGATTGCCCTGTCCTCCTTGATTCTCTCCTCTTCCTAGGTTCTGGTGACCCAGCTCTCTCTTGTTCTCCTCCTGGCAGACTTCTTCTTGGTCTCCTTAGCTGGAGTCCAAAACTGAACTCATTATCTTTCTCCACCCCCTTCTTCCCAACTTTCCTACTATAGTCAAGAGCAGTACCATCCTCAGTCACTCAGGGCACAACCTCGGTTTCCTCCTTCAATCCCTCACTCTCTCAGCCCCCCAGAGTCATTCTCCTCAAAGATCTGTTGACTTTGCTGTCATAACATCTCCTGCACATGCCTCCTTTCTGCTGCACCACACGCTGGGGCAAGCTGATATCATCTCAGCCTGGACTGCAGTCTGCAGGTGGCTCTGCCTGCCACAAGCCCCACACTGCTGCACTCCTCATCACCGCTATCAAAGTGATCTTCCTAAAGTGCAGGTCTTGCCAGGTGAATCCCCTCTCCCTCCTCTCCCTCTCTCCCCCCCTTTCTCCCCCTCTCTCTCACACACACACACACTCTGTCCCTCTCTCTTTCCCTCCCCCACCTCCGTTCCCTCAAACCCCCTTCTCTCTCTCATTCAAATTCCTGAACTAAGTAAATGCCCATCATTTGAGGGATGGCACAATAAGTTACGATATATGAATGGAATGGAATGTTACTGTTCTATAAGAAATGATCAGCAGGATGATTTCCTATTATGTGATGATCAACTGTGATGGACTTAGCTCTTTTCAATAATGAGATAATTCAGGCCAATTCCAAAAGACTTGTGATGGAAAGAGCCATCTGCAGCCAAGAAGAAGATCATGGGAACTAAATGTAGATAACAAAATAGCATTTTCACCTTTTTAGTTGTTTGCTTATTATTCTTTTTTCCTGTTTGGTCTGATTTTTCTTGTGCAGCATGATAAATGTGAAAATATATTTAGAAGAATTGCACATGCTTAACTTATATTGGATTACTTCTTGGCTCTATGGGAAAGGGGATGAAGGGAAAGGAGGGGAAAAAATTTGGAACACAAGGTTTTGCAAGGATGAATGTTGAAAACTATCTTTGTATATATTTTGAAAATAAAAAAGTCCTTCATAACCTGTCCATGTCCCTATCTTGCCTTCTCTCAAAATTCTCTGTGATGCAGCAAAGCCGATTGCTCTTCTACCTTTTTCTTGAACAAAAGACTCAGTCTCCAGATTATAGGCATTTCCAGTGGCTATTCCCCATGCCTGTAATTGTTTCTCCTGATCTCTACCTCCTAGCTTTCCCCCATGTCAAGTCCCAGTTTAATTGGCCTTTCTTACTCAAGTGTTCCCCCATTTCAAACTATCCTCCACACAACTGTCAAAATAATTTTCCTAACCCAGAGGCCAGACCATGCCAGTATACTAGTCAATAAACTCCAATGAGTCTTACTTCCTCTTTTTCATATTTAAAACATTCCCCAAATGAGCTCCTCCCTATTTTTACAGTTCTGTTATACATCTCTTTCTTCTACATACTCTATGGTTCAGCCTTATTGGACAACCTCATGTCTCTGGGACTTTTTGCTGTCCATCCTTCACCTCCAGAATACTTTCCCTCTTCATTTCTGCCTCTTAATAGTAGAGGTTCCTTCAAGACTCAATTCCAAACAACCTTCTAAAGGGAAGGCAAAGTCAAAATGGCTAAGTGAACAATTAAAACTTCCCCTAAAGTCTCTCTAAAGAACCAACCACATAAAACACCAAATCAAAAGGAAAAGCCAACAATAAAATCACCCTGACTCCTTTTTCCAGCCCAAAGTAGCTTACAAAGACTTAAGAAAGAGAGGTGGGAGCTGGTAGCACAATAGAAGAGTTACTGGCTGTGGGTCTTGTAGAAGGCGGCAATAGTAGAGATACCTGGAGTCCAGAAAGAACACTGAGTCAGAAAGAGATTCCAGGGGATCCTGAGTTAGCAGGATCAAGCACCATTTGCACTCTTCATTGCCCATTCCCCAATTCTGGGTTACAATTCCAAGATGGAGGGGAGAGATTCCATTCATGATTTCAAGGGAGTAGTGGACAGGCAGGTGGCTAGAGCACTGTGCTTAAACTCAGGAAGACTGAGTTCATAAGTTCAAATCTGGTCTCAGACACTTTTTAGGTATATGATCCTGAGCTAGGCATTTAACCTGTTTGTCTCAGTTACTCATCTGTAAAGTAAGCTAGAAAAACAAATAACCACTTCAGAATCTTTGCCAAGAAAACCCCAAATGGGGTGATGCAGAGGCCAGTCCTCAGACCCAGTGATAAAAGCAGCAGAACATAAATGGCCTGAAGCTCAGGCCAGTCTTCTCCCCCAGAGATGAACAGAGCCTAATTCTAACATAAAGTAAAGAAACAGGCTGGGAAAATGAGCAGACAAACAAAAAGAAATATGACATCTAAAAACTATGGTGACAGGAAAAACTTAAGATACAAACTTAGAAAATCAAGGACTTGAAATTATCTACAAGTAGAGTCCCCCAAAGAAAAATGAAGTTTAGGCAGAAGCCCAACAAGAATTCTTGGAAAAACTAAAGAAAGAGATTTAAAAAAAAAAAAAAAAAAGGCAGGTGTAAGGAGAAGATTTTAAAAACCATAATAAATATTGTTGTTCTATAAGAAACGACCAGCAGGATGATTTCAGAGAGGCCTGGAGAGACTTACATGAACTGATAGTAAGTGAAATGAGCAGAACCAGGAGGTCATATTATATACAACAAGATTATACAATGATCAGTTCTGATGGACGTGGCTCTCTTCAACAGTGAGATGATTCAAACCAGTTCCAATTGTTCAGTGATGAAGAAAGCCATATCTACTCAAAGAGGGGACCGTGGGAACTGAACAACATAGCATTTTCACTCGTTTTTGTTGTTTCTTGCTTGCATTTTATTCTTTTTCTTCTTCTTTTTTTTTTTTTTTTTTTTTTTACTGGTTTGATTTGTTTAATTGTCCATACATATGTTTTGAAAAATAAAAAACTTAAAAAAAAAAAAAAAACCAAATAATAGAGGAAAATTGAGGAAAGGAATTGAGAGCTATTCAAGAAAATTATGAAAAGAATATTAAGTTGACTTTAAAGAGGCACAAGAATTACTGAAGAAAATTGCTCCTTAAAAATCAGAACTAAAGATGGCAGAGACAAGACAGAATTTGCTGTAACTCTCCCAAATTCCCCTCTAAACTACTTTAACATAACACATCAAAATGAATTCTGAGGTGGTAGAACCAATGGGATGAAATAACTATCCAGGCCAAGAAAAATTAAAAAGTCAGCAGAAAAGATCTGTCTCACTGAAGTAAAGTGAAGTATAGTTTAGCACAGGCCACGCTCCAGCAGCAGATCCTTGGAAATGAATGAAAGGGCAGTGATGGCTTCCAGAGTTCTCAGCCCACAGACAATATGGAGGTTGGACAACCAAATAGAAGGAGATTATAGGGGACCCTTTACTGGCACTGAGTGCAGGATTCTGTTTCATTGGCCATATATGGTTCTATGTCACAAAGCCAGGACAAGAAGGAGCACTAGAACACTAGAATGTGAGGCTTCAAGGGAGTGGGGACCTTGATCACATTTCCATGGCAGAAAAGGATACTTGTGGTCATTCACAGACTAGAGCACAGGCCAGCAAGTGACCATACCTCTTCTTAGATCATGCCAATGTGGAAGAACTGAAAACTATGAGAAGACCTCTTCCTTCCCCCACCCTTGACAATAGCCAAATACCAAAAAAAAAAAAAAAAAGGATATACAAAAATCATCAAAGAAAAGAATTTCTCAAAAGGTAGAATTGGCTAAATTGAAAATGAGGTACAAAAAGCTCACTGAAAAAATTAATCATCCCTGATGAGTATCAGGCTAGAGCTGAATAAAAAAAATTTGACTTTCAAATACAACTCAAGAGAAACATAAAAAGGTACACAGAAGCATACATAAAAGATACAAGTATACAGTGATAGTATAACATTAAAAAAAATTAAAACATAAAAAAGAGGGATACACTAGGAGGAAGAAGGAAAACATAGAATGGACAAATTATCATACAAAAAAGGTGTGAAAGAACTTTTATTAGTGGCAGGGGAAAAGAGGGGTAAGGAGCAACACTTGAACTTGACTCTTGTCAGAACTGGCTCAAAGAGGGAATAATATAACACTCAGTTGGGTATAGAAACCTATCTGATGGGTCTCATTTCTCAAACATTTAAGAAATTGAGTCAAATTTATAAAAAATTAAGAGCCATTCCCCAATTGATAAATGATCAAAAGATATGAACAGTTTTCAGATGAGCTTAGTCAAGCTATTAATAACCATATGGAAAAAAAAATACTCTAATTCATGACTGATTGATAGAATGCAAATTAAAACAATTCTGAAGTATTATTTCATACCTATTGTATTTATTAATGGGCAGAAATGAAAAATAGCAAATGCTGGAAGGACTGTGGGGGAAATGAGACATTAATGCATTGTTGGCGAAATTATGAACTAATAATAACCATTCTGTAGAACAATTTGGAACTATACCCAAATGGCCACAAAATCATGCATACCCTTTGACTTAACAATATCACTACTAGGAATGTAGGTGTCCCAAAAGAAATTTAAAAAAAAAAAAAAAGAAAGATAAAGATCTATATGTACAAAATATTTATATCAGCTCTTTTCTCAAGGCAAAGAATTAAAAAATGAGGAGAGGCACATCAATTGAGGAATAGATAAATAAATTATGATATATGATTATGATGGAATACTGGTGTTCTATAAGAAATAATGAGCAGGATGTTCTCAGAAAAAACTTGAGTCCTCCATGAGCTCATGCAAAGTGAAATATACTGTATACAAAGTAACAAGCAATGTTGTGAGATGATGAGCTGTGAATAACTTTGCTATTCTAAGAAATACAATGATTCAAGACCACTTTGTAGGATTTATGATGAAAAATTCAATCCATACCCAGAGGAAGAACTGATTGTAAGAATGCAGAGTGAAGAATTTTTTTAAACTTTATTCTTCTTGAGGGTTTTTTTTGGGGGGGTGTGGGGAGAAAGATCTATGTTTTCTTTTATAACATGACTTTCATGGAAATGTTTGCATAACCACATGTGTCTTTTAATGTGGGGGAAATTGAGAGGGAGGAAGGCAAATAATCTGAAATTCAAAGTTTTAAAATAAATGTTAAAATTGCTTTACATGTAACTGGGGAAAATAAAATATTAAATAAATGGGAAAATATCTATCTTGTGCTGGGAGAAAATAGGAAATGAGAGGGGTAAGAGGAGAGCTGATAGAAGGGAAGAGGATTTGAGAAGGTAGTGGTCAGAAGTGAACATTTTTGAGGGAAAGGATGAAAGGGAGAGAGAGAGAAGAAGAAGAAGGATAAATAGTTGGGGGCAAGGTAAGCAGGATGGAGAAAAATACAGAGTTAGTAATCATAACTATGAAAGTGAATGTGATTAAGTCATCCACAAAATGGAAGCACATAACAGAGCAGAATCCTACAATATGTTGTTTTCAAGTTGAAAAGTTGAAATACACACATATAAAGTAAAGGTAAAGAATAGAGCTGAATCTATTATACCTCAACTGAAATTAAAAAAGCAGTGCTGGCAATCAAGATCTCAGATAAAGCAAAAGCAAAAATAGATATAATTAAGAGATAAGAGAAAAAACTGCTAAAATGTATTACAATGAAGTAATATTAATATTAACATATATGTGCCAAATAGCATAGCATTTAAATGCTTAAACAATTAAATGAATTACAGAAGGAAATATATAGTAAAATCATACTAGTAGAGGACCTCAACTCTCCCCTTCCAGAACTAGAAAAATATATTCCAAAAATAAACAAGAAAGAAGTTAAGGAGATGAAGAGAATTTTTAAAGAATTAGATCGGATAGGTTCCCAGAGAAAAGGGAATAGGAATATATCTTTTTTTTCAGTAGTGCATGACACTTAACAGAAAAACTGACCATGTGTTAGGACATAAAAACCTCACAACCAAATATTCAATGCATCCTTTTCAGATAATAATGTAATAAAAATTACATTCAATAAAGAGTCATAGAAATAGATTAAAAATTAATTGGAAACTAAATTATCTAGTCCTAGAGAATAAGTGGGTAAAAGAACAAATCAGATAATATACCGACATTTATGAGATACCATCAAATTAGTACTTAAGAAGAAAATTAATATTATACACTTATATCAATAAAACAGAGAAAGAGTAGGTGAATGAATTGGATATAACTTTTAAAAAAATAAGAAATTTAAAATTCCTGAAAACCAAATTGGAAATCTTGAAAATCAAAGAGATTAATAAAATTCAAAATAAGAAAACCACTGAATAAAACTAAGAGCTATTTATTTTTTAAGAAAATTAATAAAATAGATAAACCATTAGCTAATCTGGTTTAAAAAAGAAAACCAAACTAATACTATCAAAAATGAAAAGGAAAATTCACTAGCAATAAAAACAACCATTAGGAGCTATTTTTGCCAATTACATATAAATGAATCTAATAATGTAAAATACTTGAAAGTTTACCTGCCAAGACAAACCCAAGACATATGTGAATAAAATTACAAAATACTTTTTGGTATTTTCACACAAATGAAGTCAGATCTAAACAATTGGAGAATTATCAGCTGCTCAAGGATAGGATGAAATAAAAATGACAATTATATCTAACTTAATTTACTTATTCAATGCTATACCAATCCAATTACCAAAAATCATTTTATAGAACTAGAAAAAAATAGTAACAATATTCATCTAGAAGGTTAAGAATACCAAGGGAATCAATGAAAAAACAAAAAGTAAAGGAAGGTAGTTCAAACTGTATTACAAAGGAGTAATCATCAAAATAATCTAATACTAGATAAGAAGCCTAAACATTATATTTCAAGAAATCATAAAGGAAAACTGCAAAGCTATCTTTGGATAAGAAGGACAAAGTAGAAATTAAAAATTATGCCAGTTTTCTCCTGAAAAAAATTCCAAATTAAAACTCCCAAGAATATAATAGCTGGAATCCAGAGCTACTGGATCAAGAAGAAAACAGTACATATGGAATATTATTGTTCTGTAAGAAATGACCAGCAGGATGATTTCAGAAAGGCCTGGAGAGACTTATATGAACTGATGCTGAGTGAAATGGGCAGGACCAGGAGATCATTATATACTTCAATGACAATACTATATGATGATCAATTCTGATGGACGTGGCTCTCTTCAACAATGAGATGAACTAAATTAAAGTACAGTAATGAATAGAACCAGCTAAACCCACCAAAAGAACTCTGGGAAATGAGTGTGAACCATGACGTAGAATTCCCAATCCCTCTATTTTTTTCCACCTGCATTTTAAATTTCCTTCACAGGTTAATTGTACATTATTTCAAAGTCTGATTCTTCTTGTGCAGCAAAATAACTGTATGGATATGTATACATATATTTAACATATTTAACATGTATTGGTCTACCTGCCATCTGGGAGAGAGGGAGGGGGAAGAAGGGGAAAAACTGGAACAAAAGGTTTTGCAATTGTCAATGCTGAAAAATTACCCATGCATATATCTTGTAAATAAAAAGCTACAATTAAAAGAAGAAGAAGAAGAAAACAGTACAGTCAGAAAGAAATCACTCAAATACCATTAAACCACAGTCAGGATCACACAAGATTTAGTAGTTACAACTATATAAGAGAAGAAGGCTTGGAATATGATTTTCTGGAGGAGGATCAAAATCAAGAATAACCTACTCAAAAAACTGAGTATAATTTTAAGGGAGATGAATATTTAATGAAAGAGAACTCAAGTATTCCTGACAAAAAGATCAGAGCTGAATAAAAAATTTGACATTCAAACACAAGACTTAAACACAAAAAAAGTAAAGCTGTATAAGAAATCATAAGGGATTTAATAAGCTTAAACTGTTTATATTGTCATATAGTAAGATGATACATGTAACCTCCAAGAAAATTAGTATCTTTAGGGCAGTTAAAAAGAGTCTAAGTACTTAGAGGACACATAACTGAGCAGTCTATTATGTTAGGATGATCTCAAGAGAAAAATGGAAGTATAAGCAAAAGGGATGCACTTGGAGAAGGGAGAGTATGGGAGAAATTGTCTAACATAAAGGAGGTGCACAAAGAAGAGTTTTTACAATGGAAAGGATGATAAGGAGGAGTAAGCAATGCTTGAACTTTATTCTTATCTGAACTGGTTTGAGGATAGAAATGTACATC
This sequence comes from Sarcophilus harrisii, assembly GCF_902635505.1. Classification (NCBI taxonomy): domain Eukaryota; kingdom Metazoa; phylum Chordata; class Mammalia; order Dasyuromorphia; family Dasyuridae; genus Sarcophilus; species Sarcophilus harrisii. Next base: position 481,342,907 of record NC_045427.1, on the reverse strand, counting down.
CACATGCATAGAGAAATTTATCCTGCTTAATAGGGAAGTGGGAAGAAAAGGGGTTGAGGAAAAGGAAGGGGGTGCGATGCTAAGAAAGTAAATTAAGAAAGGCAGGTGTCAGAAACAAAAGAGACTTTTGAGGAGGGGACAGGGTTAAAAAGAGAGGGATAAATAGAAGAGATGGAAGGAAATACAGAGTTAGCAATCAGAACTATGAATGTGAATGAAGTAAACTCATGCACAAAAGATAAGTGTTCAGCAGGATGGATCAGAAACCAAAATACCACAATATGTTGCTTATAAGATACATTTGAAACAAAGACACACTTAAGAGTTAAGATAAGGGACTGGAGTATAATCTATTATCCTTCAGCTGAAGTAAAAAAAGCGATGACTAACAATAACAATTTCAAACTAAGCAAAAGGAGAAACAGACCTAACTAAAAGATACTCGGGGAAATTTCATTTTACTAAATGATACCATAGACAATGAGTTAACATTAATACTGTACATATATGTACCAAACGGCATAGCATCCAAATTCTTCAAAAGTTAAATAAGTTACAGGAAGGAATAGAAGTAAAACTGTATTAGGAGAGCTCAATTTATCCTTTTAAGACCTAGATAAATCTAACCACAAAATGAACAAGGAAAAAATTAAAGATGTAAATAGAATTTTAGAAATTTTTGTTTCCTGTGCATGATACATTCATTAAAACTATATATTGGGGAATAAAAACCTCACAAATAAATTCAGAAAAAAAGCAATATTAAATATATTCTTCTCAGACCATAGTAAAATAAAGTTTATATTCAACAAAGGACTGTGGAATCATAGATTAAAAATTAACTGGAAACTAAATAACCTAACCCTAAAGAATGAGTGGGTGAAAAAACAAATCATGGGAGCAATAATTTTATTAAAGATACTGACGAGACAACTGACCAAAATTTGTGGGATGAAACTAAAGTAGTACTTAGGATATATCTTCATTTTTAAATGCTTATGTCAACAACAGAGAAAGAGTAGGTCAATAAATTGGGCACACAACTTTAAAAAACAAAACAACAAATTAAAAATTCTATATTAAACAATGAAGTAGAAATCCTAAAAAAAAAGAGAAGAGATGAATAAGACTGAAAATAAAACTTAACATTAATGTTAGTAATGTACATAGTTACATATAAGTTACACATAGGATACATGAAGAAAAACAAATACATGGAACAACAGATGGAAGGCAGCCTTGGAATAATCCAGACACGACAAACATAAATTAAGTAATGAAAGTAAAAAAATAAGAGCTCTTTTTATGGGAAACAAAACAAAACAAAAAAGTTTTTTAAACTAAATTACTAGTGTCAAAAATAAAAACAGTGAATGAACAACCAATTTAGATGAAATTAAAGCAATTATTAGGAAATATTTTGTTCAATTTTATGATAATTAAAATGACAATATAAATGAAATAGTTGAATATCTACAAAACATAAATTGCTCAGGCTTATAGAATAGGAAATAGAACACTTAAAACAATCCTTTTAGAAAAGAAATTGATCAAAAGCCATAAATGAACTCCATTACAATCAAGAAACCCACAACTAGAAAGATTTACCAACGAATTCTACCAAACATTTCAAGAATAATAATACCAGTTACACATAAACTGTTTGAAAAAATAAGTAATGAAAGAATTCACCAAATACCTTGTATGACACAAAGATCATTTTAATAACTAATCCAGGGAAAGTAAAAACAGAGAAAGAAAAATACAGACCCAATTTCCTTAATAAAAATTGATGCAAAAATTTTAATGCAAGATTATAGCAATACATAACAAAAATCATGCACAAGGGCCAGGTTGGGGAACTGAAGCAATGTCCATCAATTGGAGAATGGATGGCATATAATTGTGTGCTTTAAGAAAGAATGAAAGGGATGGTTTCAGAGAAAACCTAAAAAGACATATCAACAGATATAGAGTAAAGTAAGCAGAACCATGTGACATAAAAAGTTTGAGACACATAATTTCTGAGTAATTAATCATTCTGTTAATAAAAATGCTAGTATATCATTAATAAAAGGATGGTCATTTGGTCATCTCTCTAAGACCAAAGATTCCTCATTAATATTCAACTGATATACCCTTGGAAAAGTGGATGTTCCTAAAGGTGGAAATCAACTCTGACTGGTTAACAATTAATAAGAATAAATATTATAATGAGAAGTAGACCTATTCCATCAAAGATCTGGTGTACAGAACTGATCATTTGATTTAGTCAAATCTGGAGTCATATCACCCCTCTGAGAAAAGGGAGAATCCATATTTTCCCAGACTAGTCTGAGTAAAACACAATGGGCTAGGATCCATCAATTAACCTAATTTTATCTTTTGAATAGATCTGGGTTCTCTCTCTCATTATTAGCCCTGCACTTCAAAGGCCACCTGAGTAACCTACAGGGATTGATTTCTGAATGAGAAAGTAGAAAAGGAGAAAAATTTTGATTCTAATTCAAGAATTAGTTGTTAAATACAAGAAAGAAATAATCATTTTTTTCAAGAACAGTGTTTATAATTAACAGAAATATCATAATGATAATCAACTGTGAAAGACTTAAAAAACTCTTATCAACACAATGATCCATAACAATTCCAAAGAACTTACAACGAAAAATGTTATCCATCTTCAGACTGAGAACTAATGGACTCTGAACACAGATTGAAGCATATTATTTTCTCTTTAATTGATTTCATTAGCCCAATGTGGCTAATATGAAAATGTTTTATGTGACTTTATATGTATAACAGCTATCATATTTCTTGCTCTCTCAATGGCTGAGAGAGTATGGAGGGAAGGAGAAAATTTAAAACAACAACAACAAAAAAAAAGATGAGCATTTTCAGGATGCCTTTCTGGATTATTCCAAGGCTGCTTTCCATCTATTGTTCCATATATTTATTTTTCCTCATGTATCCTATATGTAACTTATATGTAACTATCTATGTACATGGTATCCTCCTCCATTAAAACAGATTATTTTTACATTTTTTTGTTTTATCTTGAGTGCTTGGCACAACAACCAGTATATATGTTGGTAATGATGTTTAGTTGATTAGTCATGCTGACTCCCTATGATCCCATTTGGGAGCTCCTTATATGTGCCTTGCCATAGTTGACGCCTAATAAATGTTTGATTGGTTTCAATGCCACAAATTATAACGAATTAATTTCAGTTCTATATTTTAAAAAAGAAAGATCGTTTGCAAGTTTGTTTCAGGATTCAACCAATAAGTGATATTCATATTCTATTTCTTAATACTAAATCTGGTTAAAGTTCTTGGGCTTTACACTGGACTTCTCAGGTGGCCTACCTGCTGTGCATAACCTCGAAACATGGGATTGACCAACTTGATTCCATGGGAGAGACTGGTAGGTACCACATAGCTGGGCCTGTGGAAAAAGAAGTGACAGTTCTCATCTTGTCCCCCCCTGCCCTTTGTGACAACGCAATTACTCAGAATAAAACAGGGCCAGGAGCCACACAAGTCTGCATATGGAGAGATATTTGTCTTTAATGGAACAATATGAACCACATCATCTCAGCCAGGCTGTATTAGCAGGAGTGAACAGTGCAAGCCAAAAAGGACAACATTAAGGCTCTCCAAGTTACTGAAGAGCTCTTGGCTGCAGTTTATGGGCTGATCTTTGCACTAACTACATTATTTATTCTTTCTCATACATGATATCAACTATTATCAGCAGTGTCTAAGAAACATGAATAATTGATTAAATTTTATCAGTATGTGGACTAGTAATGATGATTATTAATAAATTTATTATAAATAATAATACCTGTCATTTCTATGGTGCCTTAAAATCTGCAGTCCTTTATATTCTCTAAAATGTCCCTATTTTAGAGAAAAGGAAACAGATTCAGAGAAGTGTCAGAGGCAGAATCTGTATGAAGGTTTTGGGAACTGATACGCCAAGACTCTGATGATTACAACACAATGCTTCTCTCAGGAGAGAGAGGGCAGAGTACACCAGTTTCCTTGTAAAAGTTCCCACAATCTTTTGCCTCCAAAATCCACTGATTTTATCAGTGTAAGGCGCCGACAGTGATGAAATGCCAAAGTTCCTCTATCTATTGAAGTTATTACCTGTTGTGCACCTTGTAGTCTCAGAGGCCTGCCTAAGGCATGTCCAATATGGGTTAGCTCCCTCTGACAGAGAGATCAACTCTCTTTAAATTACTGAAGAGTTCTAGACTATGGCTGAAAAGCCATGAATTCACACAACCTAGATCTGGCTTTATTCCATTTAGATCTTTGACTTTTCTTTGGAGGACAGATAGATAGTTCTTTGCAAAGCTGTCCCTATCCCACCAGGAAGTTATTCAAGGGAAATGACTTGAAGTAAGGAAAATGGAAAAATAACTAAATTCTACCCCATTTACAAAGCTACTACAGAGCCAATTCAATCTGAAAAAAAAGAAAAAACTTGACATCCATTTCCCTCCTGGATCAGAACTTGAGGGACCACCTTCTCTCTCCCCTCATCTGCCTGAGCCAGAAGCACACTCACCGCTTCTTGTGCCAGACCTCTGAGACAAGCTTCTGGTAACTTTTGCATAGGGCTGGTTTCTTGTCAGTTCTCACCAATCCTCCACACTCCAAGAAGAACTGGGTCAAAGGGGGACTAGAGAGGGAGTAAAAACAAACGAGAGGATTGATAGGAAGAACATATATTAATTCATCAAAGAAATATCTGGCAGGATTAACAGGAAGCCCAGATAAAGACAGCACAGCATGGTGGGAACAGCTTCAGATTCCAAATCACAGTAGTGTGTATTCAGGTTGTGACCCTTTGACTATGGACAATTTATTTACTTTCTCTAAGCTTCAAATTTACTTATTTATACAAGAGGATTGTACTCCCAATTAGCATAAGGAAAGTACTAAGTATGTAAATCTTCAAGCTTTCTAACAATGCCAGTGAGAACCTAATCAAGCCCTATCTTCACAATAAGCTTGTAAAGATAAGGAAACAAGTATTATCATCCCCATTTTTGGTGCCATATACTGCTGAGAAAAAAAGCACATTCCTTTCATCCCCATTCACTTTCCTCTAGAGGTCTACTATATCCAACTTTCCTAAAATTCAATTCACCACTTTAACTTCTTTCTTGTTTACTTTGTGGTTAGATTTATTAAGTTCTGAGGAGGGAAAGATGAGGTCCCCTGTTAGTATAGTTTTATTGAGTATTTCTTCTTGTAACTCATTTAACTTCTTTAGAAATTTGAATGCATTTATCATCCCCATTTTATAGACAAGGAAACCAAAGCATCCCAAAGTTACGTACTTTACCCCAGTTACCCACAGCTAGTAAATGGTTCCAAGTCCATTGATCTTTACACTAACTACATCATTTATTCTTTCTCACACAAAATATCAACTGCTATCGATACATCAGCATCTAAAACACTGCTCTCCTGAATAATTCTCAGAGCTTAACAAAGCTGGATAAAGAAATGGAATGGTTCAATCAGTCACATAATATGCATTCATTAAGTACTCATCATGTGCTAGGCACCAAAGATACAAAGACAAAAATGTAAATAATAGGCCTTGTCCCCAAGGAACTTACATTCTATTGAAGGAGTAGCATAGCATGTATATGTGTGTGTGTGTGTGTGTGTGTACATACACATGAACATGTAATATATACTACTATGCACGTGTGTCTGTATACACATACACACACACAGGAGAGGGGAAAGAGGGAAAATCCTCATGCAGAAGGTGCCTGAACTGAGTGGTAAAGGAGATAGAGGAGGCACAACAGGAATGATTTCCAAGTATAGAAAGTAGCTGGAGCAAAGATCCTGATATGAAAGATGGAATGTCACAAAACAGAGACAGAAAAAAGATAGCAAGCTTAGCTGGATAACAGAATCCATGGAGGGGAGAAGGCATAAAACGGTCAGAAATGTAGGTTTGAATCAGTTTGTGAAGGACTTTAAATCCAAACTGAGGAATCTGTGTTTGATCCCAAGAAGTCATAGGTCATTAGAGCTTCGTGAGGGGTGGTGGTGACATAGGCCTATGGATTTGGGGAAATCACTAAGCTGTGAGTTGTCTGGAGGAGGGCTCAGAGAGACTGCAGACTCATTAGGAGGCTACCACAATAGGTCAGGAGAAAAATTAGGCAGCAGAGAGAAGGGAATGGAAGTAGAACTGACAAGATTTGGCAAATGATTAAAATATGTGGACTGAAGAGGAATGGGAAGTTGAGAATATTTATTTATAAGAGATTGACCTGTCCTGAGTCAGAAGTCCTACCCAGAGCAGGGCCTGCTGATGCCAGCATGATGAAGCTCTAAAGCCCTGGGGAAGATAGCCAAGAGGACTCTTAATCTGACAAATCAAACATTGCAGTCTCTTCCCAGTTAGTTCTATTGCCATTCTAGTTCCTTCAGATCTGAACTCCATGAAACTTATATTTCCTCCCAAAGGAGTCCTCTGGCTATGTCCCTGTTGATATATCTCTTTACAGAGTGCTTCCCCCAGTTTCAACACATACCCAGGTATTCATTTGTTTCCTTATACTGTGTCTTGGAGGAGCCTTAGGTTCCTTAATCTCCTATCATCTCTCAGGTGTCCTGATTACTTACCAGTTGGAGAGTGCCTGGAGGGCTGCATTCATGTAGCAAGAATTCCCAAGGTTTTTCAAACCAGTCAGGCCTACAAAAGCAGGAAAGGAATGAAAGAGGGACATGAGAATTTTGATACCACAAGCTCATATGCATGCTTCAGACTCAAAGTAGACAGCTTAACTCTTTAAAGTGGGCTATTACCTCGAGGTTTCAAGTCATCATCCTCAGACTCAGATTCCCCTTCATCAGCTACTGCAATAGGGACAGCCTTCAAAGGGTGAGAAGGCAAAGGAGTTTCCTATATGAAAGACCCAGAAGAAAAGAGCAATACATACACTTCACTTGAGAAAGCTATAGATATGTCTATCTATATACAATAGTTATGTATACATATGTGTATACATACATATACACATACTGAGGCAAAAACCTTAAATATAAAAGCACTTACTAGAAAGAGATGAAAAAGTTTGCTTAGCAACATTACTTTGTTTTTCAACAGTGCTCTTCTCCAAAAAAACTCAGATATTCTAGGAAAGCTGAGGACAGGAAGTGTTTATTCTATGCCAGAAAGGGAATTCAGATCCAAAAGAAATGACATGCCCAAAATCACATGTATACTCACAAGAATCCAATTTAAGTTTCCCCAGTGTTTAGGGCTATGCTTTGTCTAAAACATTACAAGTGCCTTTTGGGCTGAAAAAAGCCAACTTTTTTTTTTTAAAAAAGAATAATGTTGGGGCAAGTTGAAAAACCTAATACATAGGAGGTACTAGAGAAATATCTACAGATTGAATAGTGTTAAGACCTACCTGCTCTGAGAACTTGGATGGTGGAGCTGGTGGGGGTGCTGCTAACCTCTGATCCAAGAAGACTTCCTTTTCACAAGCATAACACCATACACGGAAAGTGGTGAGGTTCACAGTCAGATTGTGCTTTTTGGCCTAGAAAGTGAAAGGAGTAGCTGAATAGTCATATAAGGTTATGAGCTTGAAGGCCTTTTAGCTACATGGACTCCTGCCATAGTCCGGCTCTGTGTAACTGCTAATAAAATTTGGTAAACTCTTTGGACAACCTACTAAGTAAGGGCTGTTCTCTTTCCTCCTCCACCCAGTTAGAGGGGCCTGAAGGGGAAGGTTCACCTGTGCATGAATAGTGCTATGGTCAGCAAAAGATTCTCCACATCCAACATAAGGGCAAGCAACCTAGGAGAACAGAAAAGGAAATGAGTTAGTAGAAGCAAATGCTAAGCAGCTTAGGAAATCAAGACCAAATAAATAACTGCACCCTAAATTACTATTTAGCATCTAGATTACTATTATACTTCTTTCGAACTCTTGATACAACCCTGAACTGGACATTGCTGAGTTTTTTTGATTTCAAATTCTAAAAGTGAACTAAAATTGGGAATATTTATCATCTCAAACGATGAAGGGCACATGCCTAGGATTCTACAGAAAGATCAGCTTTGGGCCCTTTAAGACCCTTTCATGACCAAGAACTCTTCTTCCCTTGCAATTAAAAAGGATCAGTAGCCACCCTAATAGGGTGGCTACATTTTCAATACTATGCTATGCATAGGGGGAGATGACCCTGCTATGGTCCCATAACAGATCTTTTCTTCTAACCATCTTATCTCCATTAAAAGAGTTTTCTCATTCCCTCTTCTACTTCCTGGGAGAGTCATGGGAGAGTAGAGAATGTCTTTTTCTTAAGATATGTGATTTGTAATCTGCCTGAGTATAATTATGCCATTTCCCATTCCTAGAATATCTTCCCTAATTCCTCCAAATAATATGGCTGCTTCAAAGGTCCAATATAATCCTATTTGTGACATAAAGTTTTCTCCAATCACCTCAATTCAAAGACTGGTTTCACTTTACTTAGTACTCAGTACTTCCTGAGTACTCAGTACTCAGTGCCATTCATCTTTACCTCGCAGTTGGCACTTAATCACACTCTTCTTCATTTTTCAAGGGGTTGTCTTGCCTCCTCAAGGAATTACAGCTTCATTTCTTATCATTTTCCATACTTTTCACAGAACTAATACAACATGTGCACAGTCAGAGCCTGTCATTTGGGTGACTGGCTAGAATACAACAGGGTGTAGCCCTTTCTTAGGAGCTTCCCATCTTTCCATGAAGAGACGTGAATAAGTAACGTCATGTGCCCTGAATTTCTTTTCCTCTGGTGCCCTCTTGATTTTGTTACTTAGAACTACATCTGAACTGATAGAACCTATTTTCTATTTAAAGGTTTTAGGGAGATAGACTACCTAACTTGTAAACATCACTAGCCTGTGAAAAACCTTGAGTTGTTTTACCTGGAGACAGGCCCAGAGGTTCGGTCCTCCTGCTCCACAGGACTGGCAAGTTCCCTTTGTACATGCAAAAGAAAAAGAATTTCTTTTGAGAAGTTGCAGGAGTCCCTCAGAGCTTTTGCTTAAGTCTACGAGTGACCCAGAAATCATCCAGTATTTGGGTGAGTCAGTCAGTACAAGTCTATGAGGTGGAATCACTTCTGTTGTTCTCTAGCAAAAAAATATTCAATTTCCCACTTTAAATGTCTGCAAATCTCAGCCAGATGAAATCCTCAGACTTGTCAATACATAAGCTCTGGGCTTTCCCACTGGCACCCTGGTACTTAGATTATACACAGTTCTGCAGTCCTACTACCTGCAGCCCCAAGGGCGACCTGTAACTTCAGACCTGACATCCTGAGAGGAGGAACTATGTAAAGGTCCCAGCCAACAAATCCATCCTCTAGAGCCAGTGGAGAGCTGAGCCACAGAATACAGAATATAAGAGCTGTAAGGGACTTTACAAACCATTTCTTCATTTTATAGAGAAGGAAACTTGGGTCCAGAGAAAGGAAGCAACCTATCTAATTCAGTCAGTGGCAAAGACAGACCTAGAGCCAGGCTTCTTCATGTTCTGGGAAAGACTCTTTCTACTATGATGCCCTTCTAATCACCCCAAGCATTAACATCTCAGTCTTGTGCTTTATACCAATGGTCTCCAAATTTTTATGATCATGAATCCCTAACATTAAAAAACATTTGAGCAGATACTCTTTATATGCATATATCTACTTTTTTATGTATTATGTATGTGTGTTATTATACTAATAATTTTGTATATTATAAAACTTATACAAAAATAAAATTTGATAAAAAATGAAATAAAGATTAATATTGGACCGTAGAATCAGTAAGAAGCCCATGAAATTTATTGAGTAAATGAATGTTATGATTACATCTGAACTTTAGGAAAATAATTTTGCTGGCTATGTGGAAGGATGGATTGAAGTGTGGAAGAGATTTGAGGATGGAAGACCAATCAGAAGACAAGGCAATAGTTCAGGGGAAAGGTGATGAAAACCTGAGCTGAGGTGGTGGTAGTGTACTTGGTAGCAATTAGACTAAGACTACCTCAGAGGAGCATAACATTGATGCAGAAGGGGATGCAGAAAAGGAATGGGAGAAGTTTCAGGAGGAGAGGGTAGATATCAAGGCATTAAAGTCTCGTAATGGATGGCAGAATGTAATGTATATTGTCAGCTTTCAACTGGTTAATCACATCATCCCTGGGATCAGGCTGAAATCCTGTTTGGACATCCCATATTCTGATTATTCCATATTGATCAGTTAATAAACAAGCATTTATCAAGTATTTGCTTTGTATCAGCACTAGGGATACAAAGAAAGGTATAAACCTGGTTTCTGGCCTCAGGGAGTTTAGATTCTCAAGGGAGATACAAGACACCAGTAACTACGTACTACATATATATATGTGTGTTCTTATGTACACACACACACACACACACACACACTCCCATTATAAATGTAATATAAGTAGAAGGCATTAGCACTGAGGGAAAGGTAAAGGGAATGAGAAACATCTCCTGAAAGCAAGATTTGAGCAAAGTTCCAAGTGTGGAAGACAGCCAGTAAAAAGACAGGGAATTGTGAAATCAAGTGTTATGTGCAAGGACTGGCAAAAAGACCAGTATCATTGAATAATGGCATACATGGAGGAGAGAAAGTATAAGAAGTCCAGAAAGTAAATGCTGGACAGACAGATTAAGTACTCTAAATGATAAACAGAAAATGTGGGGTTTGATCACGGAGGGAAGTAACAGGGAGCTCTAAATATGCAATGGAGAGACCCGTGTATTAGAAAAACCTCTTTGGCCACTTAGTGTAGAACATAATAGACTGGGGAGAGACTTGAGGCAGAGAGACCCGCCACCAAACCATAGCAATAATCCAGGCATGAGGTAATAAGAGCCTGTAATAGAGGGTGACATTGTCAGAAGGGAGAGGGAATGAAGGTAAAAACTACAGTTTGGGGGCCCAGATTGGATTTGTGGGGCTGGTGAGGAGCTGGGGTCAAACCCTAGGCTATGTACCTGGTGACTGGAGGATAGTGTTGCTCTTGACAATAATAGCAGAGGAAATGGGAGTTGAATAAAATGAGTTCAGTTCTGGACATGATGAGTTTAAGATGTCACATCTAGTTTGAGATGGCCAACAGGCAGTTAAGAGATAAGAGACCTTAGGGCTGGATAAGCAGATTTGAGAATCACCAGGAGAGAGAGAGAGAGAGAGACAGACAGAGACAGAGAGAGAGAGAGAGAAAGAAATTTAGTCACAGGTCACTGATGAGGTCACCAAGCAATGCTGGGAAGGCAGCAATGACAAGTTTGGATATGGTCTTTGGCCTGGGGGGCTGAGAGGATGGCAGTGTCCTCCCCAGTAACAGGGAAGCTGAGAAGGACATAGTGTTTGGGGGAAAAAAAGAACAAGTTCAGTTTGGGATACACTGCATATGAGACACCCAGTTCAAATAATAATGGCAATTAGCATTTATACAAAGTCTACTATGTGCCAGGCACTCTGCTAAGTGCTAATTATCTCATTTGATTCTCACAAAAACCCTGGGAGGCAGATGCTGTTTTCCCCATTTTATAGTTCAGGAAACTGAGGAAAAGAAAGGTAGAGTGATTTGCTCATAGTCATATAACTAAGATATATCTGAAGCTACATTTGAATTCAAGTTTTCCAAAGGGGAAGCCTACTATATCCATTTTATCACTTAGGTGCCCCAAAATGGCCAATGGTCAGCTGTTGAAACAAGACTAAGGAATCCGCATTAAAAAGAAGTCATAGGTAATAACCTATGGGAAGTCCCCAGAGGCAGGACTTGATTAAACAAATCTAAAAAGAACAAGCCATAGATAAATAAAAACACACAGGCTTTAATTTTGACAGAGGGGCAAACAGTTCAAATATAAAAGTGGATGTCTTATTATTTGTCTCCAGAAGCTAATGATAGTAGGATTTGACTGTCTATGTGATCCAATCATTAGAAACCTTATAAGCAGAGGTGTTACATGGAAAGCTCAGGCTGTCCCAGATAAAAATGTAATTGGGAAATAGTTAGCAAAATATGTAAAAATACAATAGAACAATATGGTTGGTTTTCTCAGTCAATATGTAGTGGACAGGGATCCTTACCTACTTGTTTAATGGCCCCCGTTTCTATTTGAGTTTGATACCACTGCTGTATAGCCTTAAAGCAAAAACATAAGATAATGCACACAATGCCTTCATTTTAGAAGTGAAGATAGAGAGAGATTGAGAGAGGGTAAGGTGATCAATTCAAAGTCTAATAGTAGTGGTAGAAACAAAAACAATACAGGTGGCACAGTTCCCAGCCTAAATTTCCATCTCCACTGCATACCTCATTAATTCTGAGAGATATTCCAAATCACACCCAGAGGTTATACAGGCTTCTATCAGAAGACTCAAGAACTATTTTTTGTTTGGTTAGTTTTAAAAGAATATAAGACACGTAAAATAAAAATCTAAGAAAACATCTAGAAAAAAGCCCTGAGATTTAAAAGGCTACTGTTAGAAAACAGTCACTAAATTGGTAATCACTGATTAAAGGGAAATTAAGTCTGTTCTTGAAGGTAAATTATAAAAATATTCTGTTTTGGGTCCAATTCATGCTATAGAGAAAGTGAACATAAACACCTATGATTTTCAACAGTTTTGGAATTTCAGCGTATTTTATATCTTGTTTGATTTTATGCCATACTTTTCTCCTCTAAGTATTTTATTATTTAAAGTTAATTTTGTTTCAAGAATTTCATGATACTCTTGAAAGTAAACAGAAGTTCTAGAGATGTGTAGATCACCAGAAAAATGGCCAGATTTGAACTTACATTCTCCTGACTCCAGGGCTGGTGCTCTATCGATTGTGCCATCTTAGCTGCTCCAAATCATAAACTCTTAAGAGATGAAAAGGACCTTAAAAGACCCTGAATCGCAAGTCCCACACTGAGAATTCCATTTACAAAGATTCTGGAAGCAGGTCTTTGCTTAGGTGTTTCCAAAAATGGGAGTTCATTACTTTGATCGCTCTTGTAACATGGCTTTCAAAGGCCTTGTACTCTTTTGGACACAAGCTAATTTATATGTCCTTTAAAATGTGGCACTCACAAATGTTCTTCTAATACTCAGAAAAATAATTCACTTAGAAAGAGATTAGGGTGCTTTCATCTCATACCACATTCTACAAAGGGTTGTACGAAAGAAGGATAAAAGGACCAACCGGCACTTTCTGGGCAACAGAAGATATATGAAGTATTTTGCCCAATGATGCCTTAATCTTTTCATTTTAAATGACTTTACCAAATCCCCAATGAGTGCTTAGTTATTCCTTTGTATTAGTATTTACATATTATTTCCAAATGCCAATGGCTTGAAAGCATTACCATTAGCTAAATTAAAATCAAACTGATCCAACTCATCATGGTCGGCCATTAGAATACATCACCAGGAAAACAGCCTTCTAACAGGATGTCGATATTTCCATTTGCTCAAAAGATTGAAGGAGAATGAGGACACAAGAAATTGGCATCAGGAGGTCTGATACAGGTCATTTATGGACTCCAAGAGCAAGTCCAATAACTAGACCCCATCTCCTATAAAAGTGTGACATCTTACCTTGGATTTCAGTAGTAAGTCCTCTTTGGTGACCTCACCTATAGAATCAAGGTGAGGGCAAAATTCCCGGGAGTCTCCCATTCTTACCCTATTGCACCTAAGAGGATATAAAAGCCATCTTTAGTTGATTAGCCTCATTTCACAGGAGAAAAAAAGTTAACTACTAATACAAACACCCATATGCTCAAAACTAGACAATGTTTGCTACTGGTTTTTTTGTTTTGTTTTTTTAGATTGAATCAAATCTTTTATTCAAGATTGCCCAAGACTGGGCAAATCTTTTAGCCCAGTGAATATTCTCCTTGATAACTGCTAGGGAGCAATACAAGAAAGTTGGTTATCAGTTCTGATGGACCTGGCCATCCTCAGCAATGAGATCAACCAAATCATTTCCAATGGAGCAGTAATGAACTGAACCAGCTACGCCCAGAGAAAGAACTCTGAGAGATGACTAAAAACCATTACATTGAATTCCCAATCCCTATATTTATGCCCACCTGCATTTTTTATTTCCTTCACAAGCTAATTGTAAAATATTTCAGAGTCTGATTCTTTTTGTACAGCAAAATAACAGTTTGGTCATGTATACTTATTGTGTATCTAATTTATATTTTAATATATTTAACATCTACTGGTCATCCTGCCATCTGGGGGAGGGAGTGGGGGGTAAGAGGTGAAAAATTGGAACAAGAGGTTTGGCAATAGTTAATGCTGTAAAGTTACCCATGCATATAACCTGTAAATAAAAGGCTATTAAATTAAAAAATAAATAAAAATAAACTAATTTCCCCCCCCCCCAAAAAAAAGAAAGTTGGTTATATTTATAAGAACTACAGAGAAAAAAGATCAGACATTTCTATCCAAATTTTCCTAAATATTCCTCTAGACAAACAAAATGTTTTATATTCGGTGAACAACTTCATCAAAAGGAGTACCTGAAATTATTAAACAATGACAAATAGTAGTAAAAGCAACATAATCAGCTCTTACTAAGGATTCCTTTTGGAAAATGTCATTCAGAAACAACTTTCTAAATCTAAGAAGCCAAAGCAGAGTTCAAGTACCTTGTCAAAGGCACTGCATATAAAGGCATTTAATCTGCTTTCATTAAACTAGTAAGTGAATCTATTTATAAAAGCAGGACTAATTCAGACAAAAGAACAATATATATAATAACAATGTAGCTCTTCTGTATTTTAACAGAAATCACATAGATCTCTAAAGCTGGCTTCATCATTGTCATGAACGAACAACTTCATCCATCACCTGTGAGAATCTGGTTTGCCATACCTCTAAGTGAATCCACTGAGCAGTTGTAAGCATTCTCCTATAGATGATTCAATGTTTCAGCTTCTTTGGAAGAAGCTGATCAGGATTATACCAAAGAGCCTAGAAAAAAGAAAACAAATACCAGTCTTTCATTATCTTAAAAAATAACTTTTATTAATATTAATATATAATAAACAATAATATTAATAACAACATGTATATTTGGAACAGCTAAGCAGAGCAGTGGATGGAGCACTAGGCCTGGCTCTCTTGGACTCATCTTCCTGAGTTTGAATTTGGCCTCAGATACTTATTGGCTATGTGATCCTGAGCAAGTCACTTCATCTTCTCTGGCTCAGTTTCCCACCTGTAACTTAAGCTGGAGAAGGAAATGACAAAACACTCTGGCACCTCTATCAAGAAAACCCCAGCCGGGGTTATAACATGACTAAAAATGAATTAACATGAATATTGCTTTTTAAGATTTACCAAGTGCTTTACATATATGATTTCATTTAACCCTCATCACAACCCTCTGTGCTCAGTGATATTTTATTCCCATTTGATGGATATGTTGAGGCTTAGGGAGGGTAAGTGGCCTTAACCAGGGTCATCAGCTAGTCTACAACAGGATTTAAACTCAAGTCTTTCTCACTCCAAGTCCAGGGCTCCATCCCCTGGCCATCTAGCTGCCTGGTTTAATAGACCTATGCAGATTTAAAAAAAAAATTTTTTTAAGATGCCTCTAATATCAGGTAAGCAATATTTAACAAACCCCCATAAGACAGGACTTACAGTCGTTTTCTATAAAATGCCACACTCCAGAGCTGGGGTTCTTAACCTCTGTGTATTATGGGGAAGCCAATAGAACTTTTCTGAGAATCATATTTTTCAATGCATAAAATACAATATACTAAGTATAAAAGAAATTAATTATATTTAAATATAGTTATCAAAGCATTTTTTAAAAAGTTCAAAAACCTTTGGTTAAGAAATTTGAAATCAGGAATTTAAAACTTGAAGCCAATCATTGTCCTGTGTTCCCTTCTAACTGCCATTCCTTTTTCAAACTTCTTTATTAGGAACATTAGCCCTCCCAGAGAGTTGAAGAAGGGGTATGTGGAATTGGTTGTAGCCATAGTCTGGAGCCTCAAAAACTTTGAAGGATGAAGTAGGTTATAATAGTTTGGAATTGGAAAAACCTCGATTTAAATCTCCTCTCTACATTTGCTAACTATATGATTCTGTGCAAGTCACTTAGCTTTTAGCTACTTCATATAATTCTCTAAAACGAATCTAGGGATAGCTAGGTGGTGCAGTGGATACAGCACCAGCCCTGAAGTCAGGAGGACCTGAGTTCAACTGTGACCTCAGACATTTAATACTTCCTGTGTGACCCTGGGCAAGTCATTTAACCCCAATTGCCTCAGCAAAATAAGCAAAAAATAAAATAAAATAAAAATAAAAACAATCTAGTTTGAGATCTGAGACCTGGATTGAAGTTCCATCAAGGGTAGTTCACCATGCAAACTGAAGCATTCAAACAATAAAGCCAAATAGACCTTTAATTTCTAAGACTGATTTCTCTTATCAAGATTATCTGGCCTCTGGACTTCACCAGATTCCTTCAGACCTCTTAAGGAGAATTCCACAGAGGCTACAGGAGGATATGTGGATTCAGAGCAGTGGCTGTTAGTCCTGGCCCAGAAATGGTATTCTTTTCTTTTCCCTTTTGGGTCCAGCTTCACATCCCTTCAATTAGGATGGGCTTGGCTTTTTATCAAACAGTCCATCCTAGCTCATCAATCATACTTTGTTTCAAGTGGCTATCCTTTGGAATTTCCCTAAATCTCCAGAAACACAAACCTATTATAATTCACTTCATCCTTCAAAGTTTTTAAGATTTCAAATTGTGGCAACAACAAATGCCATCCACCCCTTCTCCAATTCCCTGGGAGGACTAGAGTACCTAAAAAAGAACTGTTTGAAAAAGGAATGGCACTTGGAAGGGAACAATATTTAAATTGAATCTGCAAATCACAGGACAATGATTGGCTTCAAGTTCTAAATTCCTGATCTTTCCATCCCCTAAAACAGAATAAGCAGCATTTTTAAAAATTTCTCCCCAGAGGCTATCACACTCATTTAGTATTTATGCTTTACTGAAAAGTTATATACCTTTGCATAGATTCTCTCTTCACAGTTTAGACTTTTAACTACTTCAGAACAAATCAATTCAACCAGCATTTATTATGAACTAAATGCGAAGAATGAAGCTGAATGTGCAAAGATTAAAAAAAATTAAAAAGCAACATGCTTTTCCCTTAAGGAGTTTACATTTTTCTGGAAAATATGTGTACTAGAAACCAAAAAACCAAAATTTATACAAAGCAATTTCAAAGATGAGAGGGTGCAGTAGTATAACCGGGGAGAACACAAAAAGTCTTATTTGGGAGAATGCACTAGAGCCAAGCTCTAAAGGAAGTTAGGGATTCTAAGAGTTTGAAGGAGAAGAATGATTAAGTTCCTCCACACCTGTAATCACTAGTGCAAAGGTGAGAGAAAGGATGTCATGGTGTGAAGAACAATTAGTAATCCATTCTTATGGAGCAAGAAAGAAAAGAATAGTAATTGAGAAGGAAAATGTAGATGGGAATAATATCACAAGGACTTCAAAAGCTAGGCTGAGGAGTTTGTATTTTATCCTAGATGCAACAGAACTACAGAAGCTTTTGAGTAGGGTGGTAACATAGTCAGATCTAATTGGGGGATAACAATTTGGCAACTGTGTAGAGAATGGGCTAGAAAAGGGAATGACTACAGGCAGAAAAAAAAAACAAAAACAACTATAAGACTATTGCAATTATGCAGGCAAGAGATAGTAAAAGCCTAGACTAGAGTTGAGACTAATAAGTTTACAGAATCTAGGTGCAAGAGATGTAGAAAAAGAATGGCAAGACTTGGAAATTGATTGAATATAGGAGCTAGAGAGAGAAAAGTCAAGTATAACCCAAGATATTAAACTCAGATGATGATACTCTTCATAGAAATAAAAGCTAGGAATAAGAGTTTGGCAGAAAAGAAATGGAAATGATTTGATTTGGGTTCCCAGTGGTTGAGTTAAATGATGAGGTTAGTGGCAGGTTCAGGGTTCAAGAAACCAAATGAAGAGGTTTGGCTCCCCTAAATTCCCTTGAAATCTGGCACATGGCAGGCAGTTGTGGGAATCCCCTTCTGATGGTGCAGAGGTCCTTCATAAAGGAATTTACAAACCTGAAAACCTAATAGGTAAAAGAAATTTATTATTGGCATTGGGAAGTCAGTCTTTGCTATGCATGAATAGAAAGACTGAATTCCTTAGTAGCAAGGTCTTGACAGAGAAGTAAAGTTTCTAGTAGAGAAATCCCAACAGAGAAGTATAAAGTCTTGTAAAGGAAATAGGCAAGATAAAGAGAGGGTAACGCTGAAAGAGAATATCATTTCAGCGGGCAGAGGGTTGCAGCTATGCCAGGGAGAGAGAGTTTCCTTGGCATGGCATATTAGGTCCTCTGCAAAGAAATGAGTTGAAAATTGCTGTTTTTATAAGGAAATCTGAGACAGAAGTTTCAAGACAATGAGATTCCCTCAAGGTTGTTACTGCCCCCAGGCCTAGATCAGACCACTTACTGGGAGTAAGGGTCAATAAGGGTCAATAGAAATCTAGATTTCCAGCTAATTGAGATTACTTCAACTGGTCCCACCAAGATAAATCACTTTATCTTGGTTCCCTTGGTTTATCTTTGGTCTCACAGAGGCAGGTTCAAGGAGAATTTCTTCTTGAAGGAGCTTCTCAAGTGCTCTACCTCATGGTTCATTCCCAAAGTCAGAGAGAGAGAAAGAGAAAGAGTTTAGGGACTCCCCTCATCAATACAATCAGAGGATCTCAAATCTCAACTCTGCAACTTACTATCTTAAGCAAATCATATAACATCTAAATCTCAGTTTCTTCATGTGTAAAATGAAGGGGCTAAAACTTAAATGATTTCTAAAATGCCTTCCAGTTCCAAATATATGCTCTGTCATCATTTGAGATACTTACAGGACATCTAGACGGAAACATCCAGCATGCAGGTGAGATTCCAGGAAAGAGAGACATAATTTGGGGAGTCATCTGTCTATAATCATGGAAGCAGATGAGATCACAGGAGAAAAGACAAAAGGATATCTAGAAAGAAGACTAGAGGATAAAGAGTTTTAAGGGTTGCACATATTTACTGAAGAGGAGGATAATGTTCCATCTAAAGAATACTGAGGAATGATCAGAAGAGGAGGAAGTATGGTCTAATGCAGGGCTTTTTAAACTTTTTCCACTTGCAATTCCTTTCCATCCAAGAAATTTTTATGTGACTGAGTATATAGATATGTAAAATAAGACATAGAAATCAAACGTTTACTGATAATAAATCAAAGAAATTTGTTTTAAAATAATTAGTTGGTATATATATGTGTTTATAATTTTGTCATTTATTAAAGATGAAAACAAATTTGCATACTAATGAGATGGATATATGTATTTATTTTTACATAAAGAATTAAATCTTTGTAAAATATTTGATACCTTTTATTGTTGTCAAATTTTTCATGACTCCCACATTCAATTATATGATCCTACATGGGAGTCATATGCATAAGGAAAACCTGGGTTCTGATTCATATTAGTTATATGACCTTGGATGAGACACTTAATCTTTCAGTACCCTAGACAGCTCTATAGCTGCAAAGGTGAAAAGCAGTTGTGTCAGGGAAAAATCCCTTTCCTGAAGCTCCTTGTGCCAATGAAATTACACATCTGTTCAAAAACAATGAGAGGAAATCAAGAGAGAATGTCATTGGAGACTATCAAAGTAGAGAGAAGCAGAGCTTTCAAGAGGCCAAGAAGAATGAGGCTGAAAAAAGGTCAATGGATTTGGCAGTTAAGAAATTGTTGGTCATCTTTAAGAAATTAGAATAATGAGTTTGTAAATGGATTGACAACTGAATGGTAGGTAAGGAAATGAAGGTAATTATGTGACCCCTTTCCAGGAATTTGATGGAGAAAGAAAGAGATATAGGAGTCATTCAAAGGCACAGCAGAATCAAGTGAAGGTCATTTAAATTATGAGGCAAGTTTTAAGGCATGAGAAAGGAGCCATGTATAGAAAGATTGGAAAAAAAAAAAAAAAAGGCAGAGAATGACAAAGGGAACAAATTCCAGGAAGAGACTAGAGATCAAAAGCACAAGAAGAGAGATTGGTTTCAACAAGGAGAAGGCCACCATCTTTCAGAGAATGGAGGAAAAACTAAGAGAACATGAGGAGGGATTGTGAGGTATGGAGAAGGAAACAAAATCCTCATGGATGGACTCTCTTTTCTTTTCTTTTCTTTTTTTTTTTGATTCTTTTTTTTTAATTAAAGCTTTTTATTTTCAAAACATATGCAAAACATTTTCAGAACATTTTATTTTCAACATTAACTTTTGCAAAACCTTGTGTTCCAATTTTCCCCCTCTTCCCCCCCCATCCCCTTCCCTAGATGGCAAGTAATCAATATATGTTAAACATGGTAAAAAAAAAAAAAACGTGTTAAATCCAATATATACATACATATTTAGACAATTATCTTGCTACACAAGAAAAATCAAATCAAAAAGGAAAAAATGAGAAAGAAAATAAAATGCAAACAACCAACAATAAAAAGAATGCAAATGCTATGTTGTGATCCACCCTTGGTTTCTTCAGTCCTCTGGGTATAGATGGCTCTCTTCATCACAAAATCATTGGAACTATCCTGAATCATCTTATTGTTGAAAAAAGCCACAGATGGACTCTCTTTTCTCAGAGAAATAAAGGGCCAGGTTTTTTTGCTGAATGTAGCCTATTCTAACAGACAGCAATGTGTAAATTTAAAGATATTTTCACTCCAAATGTTCATATGAAGTATTTGAGCTCATTCTGTGGTGGAGCCTTCCAAGCTTATATTGGTCTAAGCAGCCACAGTTAGATACTCTGTACCTTGACCCCATCCTAGTGATATCATTTTGGTCTTTGAGCACCAAGGACAACAATCAACTTAACAAAACACCTTGCTCCATTGTTCAGTGTTTGTCAGTGATCAATAACTCTTCACAATCATGTTATAGTCTTGCAATTTATATAGGCAACAGACCTTGGCAGAGGTGGAAATTCAAAATAGTAAAAAAAAAAAAAAAATCATAATTTATGGTTGGCAAGCAGTTATTATGGTTGGCAAGCTACATACTTGTACATTTAAACTGCACAATAGTATGGTAAATAAATTGGAAAACATAGTAAGGATGATTAATCTGTACAACTTGGCTAAGTCCCCCTGCTTTAAAAAAAAAAAAAAGAATTGGAATTACCCTCATTAATTCTGACTTGAACCAAAAAATGTTTGGAAGCAGCTAAATAGCTCAGTGAATAGAGCACCTAAGTTCAAATCTGACCCTAGACATTTACTATCTGAGTGACTCTGGATAAGTAACTTAACTGTTGTCTAATTCAGTTTCCCCACCTGTAAAATGAGAGTATTAACAGTATCCATCTTTGCTATGAGGACAAAATAATATTCCACTAAGATTTAATTCTTTATATAAAAATAAACAAACACATCCATCTCATTTGTATATAAATTTGCTTTCTTTAATAAATGGTAAAAATTACATTTATACTAGAAAATTGTTCTAAAATAAAATTATGATTTATTATCAATAATGTTTGATATGTATCCCTATTTAATATACTTATATATATATATATATATATATATATATATATATATATATATATGCCTAGGATTGCATAAAAATTTTTTAGTTGAAAAGAGGTCAGGAGTGGAAAAAGTTAATAAGCTCTGCTCTATATTATATAAATTCCACATTTATCATACCATGTATACAAAAGAAAAAGACTCTCACCTAATTATGGGGGGGGGAGGCTGGAAAGAAAAAAGTCTTTCCTTAAGTTGAGGAATACTTATAATCATGGTAGATTCAAATTGTGTTCTTTTCTTTTGACTACTGATGGACCTTTTATTTCCATCTATTTTACCAAGGTTTTCTTTCATTGTAACAAGACACAGTCATCATAATAAATTGTATCACTTCTTTCCTAAAATAGTCATTTATTAAAATTACAATGTGTCTGATAAGAAAAAAATTAAATTACCTTAAGCATAGCTTCTATTGGCATCTCTTTTGTCCAGGTCATACAGAAAGAGGATAACATAAGAAGTACACATCCCCACAGTCCTTGAATTGTGGTTCAGACCTGATAAGAAATGATTCCTTGAGCTGAGGAGGATTATTCCACATGCTAAGTTTTCTACCCATCAATAATATGTTTTCTTCTTTTGACACATCACATGTAGAATCCGACCAAAGTCCCTGTGAAGAAGACCATACTTAGATAGGAATTAGAACCAAATCCCAAGGCCTAACATCCAGACTCATAGAACCTAAAAAGAAAAGTCTATAAGTAGACAAAGAAAGGCAAGGCTGCAAGTAAGCACCAACTAAGCTTGAAGTTAATTGCTTCTGAAGCCAAGTAGGCTCCTCATTTAATAGGAACTGATGAGCAAACCCAGAAGCCTGTTGCCCAGAGTGTTACTCATCATTTTCTCAAAGAGCTTTTGCTGCATCATTCTAGTCCACACAGGTGTTTGCTGTGATAGCAGCCTTTGGAATTGCAGAATTACTTCCATTAGCATGTAAACAAAAAATAGTAAAATGAATCCAAGGAGGGTTAACTGACCTAGGGCCCAACCCATAGATGCTCACTTAGAGAAGAACTGCAGCAGAGCAAAAGCTAAACAGAGGATTGAAGAAGCAGCCCCTAAGGAAACACTATCTTAACTAATTCTGCCAGGAAATCACCAGCTCCTTCTGGTTTCTACCTCGTTTCTGCATATACTACACATTTCTTAACTACTCTCATAATTCTGCTTTCAGGTCTAATCTTTTAATTCTTTTACCCGAATTACCAATGCACTTCATCCCCTTTCCAGCACAGCTCCAGCCTCTCTCCTAAACCATCCCCGGCTCCAAACTCTAACTGCCTAGTTTGCTCCCTCCCTCCCCCCCCCCAATTTATTCCTCAATTCTATCTTCCAAATATCAATATCTTGCTTCTAACTAACCTTAACCACTCTTTCCCATCCCCCCCCCCCAAAAAAAACCTCACATTTCCGCCGAGGTTTTATTACTCTCTCCCACCAAAACAGTTCCCATTTACCAAACTTCTCCTCATTTGGTGGGGAGGAGGGGGAGAGGGGGGCTTGAGGTGAGAGGAGATAGGCCATCCATCCATCCACAATCCCCCATTACTTTTAAACCTTTTCAGCACCTCCCCAAATATGACTCCCAGACTTCTCCACCGTGCCCTCACCTTCACCAACGTCCCCATTTTTCCTTTTCTTTCTCAACCCTTCTCAATCCCCCTTTTAACTCTCCTCCGGTCCTCCCACCTTTCTCCCCTTAACCTATCCCTCTACCCCAACTCTCCAAAGCGTTGGGTTTGGTTCCCCTCCCCCTATTCTTTTATTTCCCCCTCCTTTGATCCCTTCCTCCTTACTCTCCCCCACATATTTCCAACCAATTCCTTAAACCCCAGTGAGCTAAGCCCTGGGACCAACCCCCCCCCCAGTCCCCCAACGGAAGAAATGGGGCCCCGGCTGCTCACCGGTCCCCTCCTCCGGTCCTCGCCCTCCTTGGGCTCCGCCTCGCCTCGCTTCGCCTCTCCGGCCTCGGGCTGCGGCTGCGGCCCCCTAGAGTCCCGGGGCTCCGCCCGCCTTCTGACCGAGGCCGGGGGTCCGGGACTACGCCCGGGGCGGGGGAAGCAGATTCGTGGGTAGAGGTTGGGGCTCAGGGAGGGGGAAAGACTCCCTTCAGAACCGGGACAGAATCCAAGGGAAGGCTGGGGAGGAGGGGCCCCTCGCCGGGCTGGTCCACGACCTGAGTAGGGGCAGGGGGCGCAGAAAAAGTGCCTCCTACCTGGAGAGCTAGCCCAGGAGCATGGGAGCTCGAGGAGCGAGCTGCAGAAGCCTAGCAGCTCCAAGGCCAAGGGCGGAGGCGGGGCCCGCAGGCATCCCAGCTCCGAGCCCGAGAGGCGGGGACTCCTGGGGCTTACTGGGGTGGCCCTCTCCCCCAGTGCCCTGGTTACCTCCTCCCGGGAAAGGGGACCGTGCTTAATCTTTCTGCAAAAATGTGAGACTTCAGGAGCGGTACATGGAATACATCTTCAGGCCTGGCCGAAGATTGGGTTGCGCGTAGGCTATACTTGTTATACTTGTTTACCGATGCAATCGGTGGGATCACTGGAAAGTGGCGGTGACTTTTTTTTTTTTAAGATAATCAGTAAAACCTTACTAAAAAAAAAAAGTAATCATAGCCTTTGCAACCAAACACCTTTCCTGTCCTTCCTCCTGGGGACTGCCATTTTCTTGAGAGCAAACCTGTGTCAGCAGTCAATAACCCCAGAGTTAGCACCTATTATCTCCCAGTCATTTGGAAGTCAAAGACCACTACCCAACCCGCAAAAGTAACTGTCTGTACCCTTAAGGAATTTATATTCTACAAGGCGATATACTATCTTTTTGCCGAGGAGAGAGGAGTGGTGTTAGCCCGGCACTGACAACTAGAGTATTAGAAATCCTGGGGGAACTGGGGTAGGGGGACAGGACCGTTACGGGAAAGCAAACAAGATTCCCTTCTCTCCCCTGATGTGGATTTTGCCTAACCTTCCAGACCTGGCACCAGCCCTTATTTTCTCCAAGAAGCTTTCAAGGACTAGCTCAACCCTGCCCAATTCCCAGTGATGGCTGGCTCCTGGTGCATTTATTTGCTACATAATTAGCTGCACAATCAGCTATGACCTTATGACATCTTGTATTGCTTTGAACTGTTATTTAAATATTTTTAGTGTTACACTCAACATGAATATTTATATTTTTACACACTCGATTCAGCAAACATTTATTAAATATTTATTGCTTCAAGGCACTATCAAAGATGTCCAGAACACAAAAATTCGAACAACAATCTAAGGACAGGGGATATTTTAATTTGCATTATAGTTATGAATTATTGGGAAGAAAATGTTTCCTAAAACTTAAAGCAATATAATAAACAAACATTGTTGCTGTTATTTCTACTCCTTTTATCTTATTTCCCTCATTAAAGTGAAGGATCCTGAGAGTAGGGCATAGGTCTTGTTCATCATCTTCAATGACTGACACAGTACTTTGTCCAGAGTTGGCACTCAATAAATACTAGTCAAGGGAATGATTTAACTTGTGAGGATCTACACTGCTCAACTAAACTGTAAACTTCTTGAAGGCATAGACCATAATTTGTAATTCTAAAATCTTTTAGTACCTAACACTACTGTTCTGCACAAAAACAATGATCTGATAGGCCAGGGTTTTCATATACAGTGCAAGAGGACTGGATAGAGATAGGGAAAATCACCAAAGCCTAATCACAAATAACATATACACTAGGCATTCCTTGGCAACTAGGTGGTACAGTAGATAAAACTCTAAAGTCAGAAGACCTGAGTTCTATTCTGGCCTTGAAAACTTTCTAGCTGTGAGACCCAGGGCAAGTCACTGAACCTATCTGCCTCAAGTTTCCACATCTATTAAGTGGGGATAATAACGGGCACTTACTTGTTAGGGTCATTGTGAGAATCAAATGAAATATATATGTATATATATATATATATTTCATTTGATTCTCTATATGTAAAGCTCTTTGATCTGGCTTAATTAGTATTATATACTGGTGTCAAACTCAAATAGAAACCAGGCCACTAAACCAAACATAAGGATCTTTTTAGAACAAATACGGACTTAAGAAAACCATATTTTTATATATTTTGTTAAACATTTTCCAATTATATTTTCATGTTCTAATATACTGAGGAATATTGGGGGCCTTGTACATGCTGACTGTGTGTGTTGTATTAAACAGTTCTGTCCTAGAGAGATCATTCAGACTTTTAAACAGGGACTTAGATATATGTGTAGTCTTTTAGAGGTAGAAAGCCCATGATGATACATCAGCTAGTAACCTGTTCATCTTGGGGAAACTGAGGGCTAGAGTCACCCTGAAAGTTAATGGCAGACCCCAAGTCTGGTGCTCTTTTCACCATACTACCAATCAAACAAGGAATCAGAACAAATGGTACCAATTTGCTGAACCACAAATACTAATTTCCTGAAGACAAATATTAATTTTACTGACCTTTAATCTAAACCAATTTTTTTTAAGCAAACAGCTAGCTAACCAATTCAAACCATACAAATATCTCTCCTAAAACAAAACAAAAAAATCAAAATATTCTCACAATTCAATCCCACAAACATTAAATCTAAATTCTAGTAACAAAAGCTGACATTAAACAACACTTTATAAAATGCTTTATATCTATCGTCTACATCCATGATCTACATCACAACTGCTCTGTGAGGTAGGTAATACAGATATCCCCACTTTACAGATGAAGAAACAGAAGCATAAAATTTAAGTGATTTCTTTAAACTCATGTAGCAACCAAGCGGCACAGCCAGAATTCAAACTCAGGTTTTCTAATTTGTAGTCCAGTGCCAATTCCACTAAACTTGCCAATCATTTAGTCATAGTACCAACTTATGAGATAGGCTACCTATTCAATTGAAGGGCATAGTCAGTATGTAGGAGCTTAGATTACAGCCAAAGTTAGAGTTGAGAAAAACCTTTGGAGGGGCTAGTTAGCTAAGCAATGCTCAAAACAAAATGATAATTTTGACACAGGATATCCAGTCTCAATATCTACTATTCATCTATATTTAAAGATTACCTAGTGCCATTTACAGGCTTAGTATGATATATTGTAGTATGTTGTAGCTCAGGGCAGGTTAAGCTTTACCCCTTTTGAGGAAAAAAAATACCATATTTCCCAGATACGAGTCAACATTGGCAGTTCAAAGATATGAGATCTGGCACCAAAAAAAAAAAAAAAAAAAAAAAAAAAAAAATCAGCATTGGTGCATACCTTAAAAGCAATTGAAAAGGGGGGCGGCTAGATGGTGCAATGGATAGCGTCCTAGTCCTGAAGGGAGGAGGACTTCAGTTCAAATTCGACCTCTCAGACACTCAATATTTACTAGCTGTGTGACCCTGGGCAAGTCACGTAACCCCAAGTACCTCAGGGGGAAAAAAGGCAATTGAAAAGGAGGGTAAAGGGGGACCCACTTCGTTAAAACTGGGACAATTTGCTAGCTGAAGACCCAAACTACCAGAATAACCTCCCCTATGGTTTTTAAAGAAAAAAAGTGAACAATAATTACTATGGACTAATAAAAACCCACTTTTAAAAGATGACGATAATCCTCACAGAATTTGTGAATTAGAACAAGCTGTGGAATTATTAAACAACTTGGCCAAGGGCCCCTACAAGTAAATATTAAAATCAAGTACAGAATCTTCTCCTTCCAGAATCCAATTGCATTAGGTTACTATATAACTAAAACTACAGAAGACGCCCTGCTGATTGGTTAGGGATGATAGCGGTCTGGATCCTGACGCAAATGTTAGTGGTGTTTGGTTTAAAATAACAGGAGGGAAAGGTGTAATTTTTTTTCCTTTAAAAACTTCTTCTCAGGACTGTGGGATGTTGGGGAAAATCTGCGTCTCCAAATTTACTTTTAAAAGTATTATTTTAAATTATCCCATTCATTTTTTGATAGATCAGTTCTGTACAGTCTGAATTCAATAACCACTAAAACGTACTAGAACCAGCGGTACAAATTGGAGACGTTAGGTTCGGAGCAGTAAGGAGATCTCTGGGACTTATTTTGCCAAAACCTGACCCGTTGGAAAGCATCTTTTTTTGGAGGGGGGGGAGGGCGCGGGATTTGGAGCCTCGCTATTACTTTGACCACTGCTCATGCGGGGTTTGGGTGGAGGGAGTAGGGAGAAGAGAGGAGAGGGGGGCAAGTGGAGGGGAAGAAGAAGAGGAGAGAGAAAAGAAACGGGAAGACGGTAATTCAGTGAGGGGCATAGGGAAGGGGATGAGCCGCGGAGGGAGGGAAGGAGAGGAGCGAGGAATGAAAGCGGAGGGAAGCCGGGGACAGGGGAAGGGTCCTTCGCAGAGGCTCGCAGCCCTCCTCCCCTGCCCAGCCCAGAATAACTGGCGTCCGTCACCCCGCGAGCCCACACTCACCTGGGCAGCCCGGGCTCCCGAGCCGCCGCTGCTCCTTCCCCTCCCCCCCCGTTCGGGCGGCGGCGGCGGCGGCGGCGGCGCAGAGCAGGGGCGGGGCCGGCCGGGGCGGGGCGGGCTCTCGAGCGCGCGGCCCTATGGGGAGCGCCCGGTGCGGGCCTGGGAGCCGGGGGCGGGCCCGCGGCCGCGGACTCGGTGCGCAGCTCTGACCGCACTCGCCTGCGCCGGAACCGGCCCCGAACGTCTGCGCAGGTCCGGACCGGGAGCCGAGGCGCGGGAACCCCGCGGCCGTGCCTGGCAGGGGCCTGGGCGCGGGGGGCCATGAGGCCCGGCAAGACCTTCCGCAAGCACCGCGGCGACTCGGACTCGGACTCGGACGAGGACCCTGAGGAAGTCCGGTGAGTGGGCAGGGGGCGGCCGGACTGCGGGGCGGAGGAGCAAGACCCCGCAAAACTGCCGAGCCCCTGCCTGGGCGGGCGGGAGCCCCCGCAGACCCGGGAGGTCTCTGCCTGGCCTTGGGGGCAGCGCCTTTCGACCCCACCCCCGAGCCTTTTTGTTTGACATCTCGCTTTTCTCCGGGTGGTGGTCTCCGCTGCCCCTCCCCCCCGGGCCAGTGCCCCCGAGGCTGTGCGGGAGCCGCCGGGGGGAGCTTCCCTCCCTCACTGGCTTCTCTGCCCGCCTCCCGGCCTGCCGGAGGAGGCCTTCTCTCTGAGGACAGACTCTGGCTCGGCCCTTCTCTGTATCCCGGGCCTTAGATGCTCACTATGTGCCCGGTGTCTTGACAGACGGCTGCGTTGAGTGCATAGTGTGCCTGAAGTATGTACTGTGGGTTCTCTTCCCGGCGTCGCCCCCAGTGCAGCCACGCTCTCCTCGGTGACTGTCCCGTCCCTGACAGACTGCGGGACTTTAAGGCCTCCGGCTGCATCGCTCCCCACAATGCCCCGGGAAGCGGGCAGCGGGAACGTCATTCTCCTTCTTACATAGAGAGACGGATACGTGTGTTATGTCCCATCCCACGGTAGACGGGAGATGTACTAAACGTTCTCTCTTTGGGGAGAAGGGGACAGTCTTACATACAGGAAGTAAAGGAGAAGAAGGGGGAGAATGAGAGAGATGCTGAAATCTAATTTGTCGGTGCAACGAAAGTTAATCCCTAACACGCCTTTTACATTTCCCCTAATCCTCTCCTATGAAGATACACACACATGGGTAAGGTTGAAAACTGCCACACTTTGGGGCTGTTGTCCCACAGCAGGTAAGAAAATGCCCTTAACCTGGCTTTAGTGGGAAATATAGACCCCGGGGGAAAGAGCAGCCAGGGACTAGAGCTCTCCATAACCAGACCTGATTTCATTTTGATTTTTGAGTTGCTTAATCATCTCTCTATGTTATCTTCAGGTTGAAACTGGAGGAAACCAAAGAAGTTCAGAGCTTGAGGAGAAGACCTAAAGGGGTGAGGTAGGTCCGGCCACCTTGGATTGTGGACCAGGGTCAGAAGAAAAGAGGAAAAGTCTGTCTGGATCCTCTTTGTGTGATGCTGTAACAAATGTACAACTATTTGAAATAGCCTATCTTCCCTGTTAAACTGTACACTAAGGCATTTCATCTACTACCTGGCTTCCCCTGTTTTTTCTAGGCGCTTGTCAATAGTTCAGAATGAGAAGTAGACAGAGTACACAAAAGAGGTGCTTAATGTGTATTTTGTTTCAGTTTTCTCTGCCAAGGAGAATGGCCTTTGCATTGAAAATGATATGATAAAAAATATTTAGAGAATATGAGGGATACCATGATCTTATTGTTTACATCCTATGGAACTGAAGGAACTGGCAGAAATTTTGAGCCCCTCTCAATGGTATTTGGAAAGATCATGGAGAACGGAAGTAGTACAGAGAGGGCTGGATTTGGAATCACAAGATCTAGTTTCAAGTACTAGCCCTTTTTATCTTTGTGACCTGGGTGGGAGGGAATGGAGTTTTGGATGAGGTTATCTCTAAATCCTCAGAACCTACCGGTAAAGTTGAAAGTCTAGTATCACTTTTAGTCTTGTTGGTTTGGTTTTTTGTTTGTTTTGTTTTTTAAACATAATCTTTCCTAACATGCCTTTTTGGCTGCCATTATTCACATGAACTTTTTTTTTTTGTCAGCTTGGGTAATGAATTTTTGAATTGACTGCTTTATGTCTTTCTGTCTTTGAGTTGTACCCACATTTTTTCCCCAGTGCTGTAGCCCTTCTGGTTGGGGAGAAAGTACAGGAAGAAACAACTCTAGTGGTGAGTTTTGCTGACATCTTTGATGAATGTCATGATATATGGCTAGGAAGGATGATCCTGAAAGATTAGTAGGTTTTAAAAGTGTAGTTTATAGTTCAGTAAAGCATATTTGTCCTCCAGAAAGTAGGTTGTCCTCTAGAAAGGTTATCTATTCTATATCAACCAACATTTATTGATATAACTTATTCAGGATCCTAAGTGTTAGAGTCTAGCACTTAGTACTGTTCAAACACTGATAATTATACTATGGGTAATAAAAAACACAAATAAGAAATGATCATTGTCCCTCACAGAACTTACAAACCATATTTGGTCTTCATTATCATCATTCTTTTTTGGTAGGATGATCCCTTTAATATCAACACTGGAGGAATGGTGGACATGAAGAAAATTAAGGAAAGAAACAAGGACAGGTTGGTGGAAAACATTTTTAGAAACTGTTGAGAACATTTTCTCTCCCTGTGAATGTACTCAGTTTTGATTGCTCAAAGTAGTAGCAAGACTCACTTGCATCCTCAGAGAGATTGGAAGAAACAGCAGCTGTGAAAAAAGGACTCACAAAATATTCTTCGATGTATTTTTTTTTTTTTTTAATGAACTGAATAATTTTTTTTTCCCCAAAGCAACATTAACAATACCATACTTCTATTTCCATTTAGGATTAATGAAGAAGAGGATCTCAACTTAGGGACATCATTTTCAGCAGAAACCAATCGAAGAGATGAAGATGCTGACATGTAAGTGTTTTTTATTCTCTAGGGTGTGAACAGATTACCTTTTTATTGTGGATTCTAAATCTTATTTCCCAACTAAAGCAAGAGAAATTTTTGAAATTTCTAGAAGGCTTCAAAATCATTTTCCTTTCTGTCTTCCACTCTCCCAACCTTTTCCACCTACCCTGTAGTTCCTGAAGGTCCCCTCAATACATTTTTTTCTTCTGCTGGACCAACTAAAGAGTGATAAATCAGAGCCTACCTTGTATGCTACTTGCTGTCTCTTGGTATGTTCTAGGATGAAATACATTGAGACTGAATTAAAGAAGAGGAAAGGAATTATGGAAAATGAAGAGCTGAAGGTGAAATTGAAAAATGCTGAAGACTGTCTCTATGAACTCCCCGAGAGCATCCGAGTCTCCTCAGCAAAGAAAACGGAAGAGATGCTGTCCAACCAGATGCTGAGTGGCATTCCCGAGGTGGACTTAGGCATTGAGTAGGTTAAAATCTTTGTAAAGAACTCTTCCCCCCAGCTTCTTTCTAATTCATGATCCTCTGTCTCTTGTGTACTTGGTGAGGGTGGAGGGAAGGTGTCAGTCTTAACTCTTGCTTTTGAATTTCCCATATTTTAAGATTAAGTGATTTTTCCTTCTCTTCCCTACAGTGCAAAAATAAAGAATATCATTTCGACAGAAGATGCCAAGGCGCGTCTACTGGCTGAGCAACAGAACAAAAAAAAAGATAGTGAAACGTCTTTTGTTCCCACAAACATGGCTGTGAATTATGTGCAACACAACCGATGTAAGTGTCTCTTAGGCACCTACCTTCCTCTCTCAGGGCACCACAATGGCCGGACCACATACCCTTTCTCATACTTCTGTTCCACTGTGTGGGCAGGAATATACTTAGAGTCCTTAAACTTGTGAGTGAGCTGCACACAATAGGTGCTTCTCAATATTTGCTGAATTTGTTGTTCAATTATTCCCTATTAGTTTATCATGAAGAGCTCAACGCCCCAGTTCGGAGGCACAAAGAGGAACCGAAAACCCGACCTCTCAGGGTGGGAGACACAGAGAAGCCAGAACCTGAGAGTAAGAGCAAGTGTCTGTATTTCCTTGGTTTGGAGTTTAGGGGAGAGTCCTTGACAAATGGCAAGGACAGGAAAGAGAAGAAAAAGGCATTTGATGGAAAGACTTTTTTCTAGAGACAGTGTTCTGCATATTTTATCTAAGGCTGATTTTGTTATAATCCTTTCAAAATTTTTCATATTCTCTTGAAAGCCCAGCAAACTGAGCAGACAAGGGGCCCCCATTGATAGTTGCTCCTGAACATGTTCCCTGAGAAGAGGTGCTCTGGGACTCTGCCCTGCCTTCCTTACCTCTAAAAGCCCAGCACTATTAGGCTTTTCCTTTTATCCTAAATAGAAAAAAATCATAGTTTTCTATTTTCCTTCTATTTTGACTACTATTATTTTTGGCCCTAAAACAGTGCTATTTAATCCATGTCTGCTTTTTTGATCTGGTCCTCTTGACATCTGTTACTGGGTGGGATTGGCCTGGAGGTTCCCCTGGCTGTATTCTAAGAGGCATATGATCAGAGTGGCAAAAGAGAAGAATTTCTTATTTCCTGTGACTCTCCTCTCCAGTTCGGACTTATAGGGAATCCCCTAGCAAAAGAATCACAGGAATCTGTCCTGGAAGTTCCTGCTTGAACATTTCCATCTTCCCTCCACCTTCACCAAGTACATAGTAACTGCTGATATTTGTTGCCTAAGATGTTCAGTTTTAAGCTATGGCTGACATATTTTTCTTCTTTTTTTTTCTTTTAAGAGTCTCCTCCAAATCGAAAGCGCCCCCCCAATGAAAAGGCAACCGATGATTATCATTATGAGAAGTTTAAGAAGATGAACAGACGATATTGATATTAACTCAATGAGAGTAGGTGGGGAGGGGATTTTTGCAGAGAGTTTATTTTTTGTCAAGTACAAGATGCAGTGTAAATATCACAGAAAGAAAAGTTTGTTTCTTTTAGATCTCTTTAGACTGTGTAGTTTTATAATCTTGAGTTTAAAAATTATTTCTAATTTTTTTTTTTTGCAAATAAGTATGTTTATGAATGTGACCATATGAACTTAGAATGTAATGATCTTGCATGTTACCTGCCAAGTTTTCTTAAGATGTGGATTAACCTCATTAAGCTGTGAGGTTTTCCTTTATTTTGGTCAAATAGTATTCTTGTTCCTATTTCCAAATCTCTTTTGTAAATAAGTTGGTTTTCTTTTGATATTTAGGTCAAGTGAAATAGGCACAGGATTTATGCGATTTTATTCTTTAAACTATTTTCTTATGCCCAGGTATTGATCCACAGCTTAGTTAGGAAATCTTGTTTAAGAAATATTCACAGGACAGAAATTTGTCACTTGCTGTGTGACCTTGAGCAAGTCTTCCTTTCCCCTTGAACCACACTTTCCTTGTCTGTAAAATGGGGTGATTAATAACTATATTACCTTACCTCAAAAGGTGTTGTGAAGATCAAGTAAGTACTTTGTAACCCTATAGTGCTTGTTTTTAAAAAGGAAGAAAACAAGAATAGCAAAGAAATCCAGGATAGAGTTAAGGAGACAACAGTGACTTTTCGGACTTTCCTAGAATCTTATTGGTTGTTCTATACAATTTATTTCTCTATCAAGAAGTTATAGCTGGATGTTTTAATAATTACATAAAATAATACATAATTCTTAAATAGAAGTTAAAACCAGACACTTCAAATCTATCTGGGAGATATTTATCTTCTGCCAGATCTGCTGGTGCCTGGCATTTCAGATGCCCAGGGAACTAGGGTTCTATATTCTTAAACTCCAGGGTGAACCTGAGTGACTGCAATGGACTTTCAAGTTTCCCTCAAAAGATATTTTTTAAAAACCTGATTTATAAGGAATTGATGTTTCACAAAATTACTTGATTTTAAAAAACATTGCCACTTGGATTGTAGGCTTCCTTTTTTTCAAAACAGACCTTCTGGAACGAGTAATCAGTGATCATCTTGGGATAGGAGACTTGAAAACTCCTAAAATGCTCCCAAAAGTTTGTGCTACAGGCTGAAAATTTTGATTCAAGGAAAGTCAGGTCCAAAATGTAATATTTTAGGGCCTGTCAAGAGAATAAATGTAAAGTCCTCTACAAATGTGAGGGATTATTCACCTTGCCTTTTGAGATTAACACATAGTAAGCATCTAATGAATGCTTTTTCATTCATTCATTAAACTAATAATATACTTACACTACCTACCTCATAGGCTTGTGAGGAAAGTGTTTTGTGATTAGTTGTGAAGTGCTATAAATTTGTGAGCTGTATTATAAGATTGTTGATATGGGGCTTGAATAGATGTCGTCTAATCCAACCTTCTCATTTTACAAGTGAGGAAACTGAGGTTTGTCAAGGTTCAATGATTTGCTCTGGGTCACAGTGGTGGTCTTTGTAGTACAGATGTATTAGTACTCCTTTATTGACTTGCCCTCATACAATTGGTATCTATTGTGCCTTTCAGAAAGAAGTGTAGAGATCATCTCAGAAAGGGAAATGAGTCCCTAAAATTCCATGATCTGATAATTCAATGAGCACTGGCTTCCACAAAAGTCCTGCTTTGATGCTGTGTATGGCAGGAGGTGACCTGGGTTTTAGAAGACTCTAGCAGAATCTCTTATGCTGTAAAGGCTTTGAGTATGGTTATAGTGAGGAACTTTTCTCCAAGGATCAGTCTAAGGTTGAAATAAATGTATTTAAAAGCACTTAGCAAATATTTACAGTATGCCAAGCACTGGAGATATAAATACCAAAAAGACAGTCCCTGCCTTTCAAAGAGTAACATTCTAAAGGGGGAAGTGGTGGCGGCTAAGAAAGGTTGTTTTAGTTTGCAAAGTCTTAAAGGTGGTGAGGGGAATAACATTTAATTGATATATTCTTTCCAAAAGCAATGGTAGTATTGATCTGAATAAAGTTTTCAGAAGAACAAATGAAAAGGATGGTAGTGAATTAGAGGAGATAGGGACAAAGGTGAGTTTATAGTGGTATAAACTGAAGTTGACAGAATCAGGAAATTAAATATATCATGAATTGAACAATGGAAATAACAATGGAAACTGGATACTGTGAAATTATGAAGACCAACCTTGAACCCAAGGAAGAGGTATTAGAAGATACCATCTTTACAAATGTGGAGGACTGTGGGTGTGGACACTGCATATATGTCAGATATCATGAATGTGTTGTGTAGTTTTGCAGTATTCTTTTCCTCTTTTATTGTTATGTAGTCCTTAAACATTTGGTATTGTTATTACAGCTCCTGCTACCACTCTGCCTCCCTATTGCAGACAGGTCCCCAAAAGGCGGGCTCTGTCTCTCCTTGGGTTAATAGGAATAAACTCCTGAGGAGTTGGAAATGTCTTTAATATTCTTGACTCAATCCCCTATTCCAACACATTCCCCAATTAGTATCGATTGCTCCAGTGATGAGCATCCCCATATCATTTAACCAATAATATCAGTTAGCTTTTACCAAAGGATATTTGCTGAGAAGACACATTGGTCAGAAATACAAATATCCCTTTCATAATGGGGTCTGTACCACTTCAGTGCCTGAAGACAGTGGGCTTCAGATTAGAGCTGCTGCCAGGAAATATTTGCCCCACAAGCCTACTTGGGAATGTGGGCTACTTGCTGGAAAAGTTACTTCTTTATTAATCCAACCACTGCTGGGACGAGGTCAGGCAGTTCACTCCAAATAGCAATGCTTATGCTTCCCTACCGCTGCTGCTGCTGATAATGACAGACTCTAGGATAGAGTCTAGATCCCTGCTCACTTGTGACTCTTCTGATCTTTCAAAGCTTACAGAGTCCTTAACTTAGTTCATTTTCAATGCATCACCTAAAATTAAGAAAGACACACTCAAGTGGACAAAAGAAAAAAACCTATTCAGAGCCAGGTGTGAGACCAGGTTGCTAGCCCTGGTGCTCCCTCTACTATCTAGATGCTTAAGAGCAGATATTATTTTGTCCACCATAAGGAAAAAAAAAAAAAAAACCTGTGTGGCCCCCTAATGCATTGTGGCTTAGCAGGCAATTAAAAAAGCCTTTTTTGTTGAGTAATTAGTAAATGAAAATAAAATGGCCAGGGTATGCTGAGTAGGAAAGTAATCCCTTCCTTTCCTGTAGTAGCTGACACTGAGAAGCAAGCTTATCAAACGGGCAATTAACCTCAGGAGGAGTGAACCCTCTTTGGTCAGTGTCTTATTACAATTATAAAGAAAGGTTCTCTGGGGGGGGTCCTCCCCAAAAAAGGAACATTGGGATATAATGGGTGATATGAAAACGATTTAAAAAAAACTATTATAAGCTGCTTGAAGATGACAGTTATCTCAATTTTGTAGGTGTGAGCCCTCACCCTGGCATTCATAAGCCAGGCATTTCATTCATAAGTAGTAGAGTTGACATGGTTGACTTAACTATGTCTTAGAACAAAGGCCCCCACCTCTCTGTCCCATCATATGCTCTAGTATTCAGGGACATCGGCTTCCTTGCTTTTCCTTGAACAAGACATTCCATCTCTTCAGTGGGCATTTTCTCTGGCTGCTCCCATGCCTAGCATGTTCTCCTTCCTCATCTCTACCTCCTGACTTCAAGTCCTAGCTAAGTCCCCACCTATATGAACCTTCTTCAGTTCCTCAATTCTAGTCCCTTCCATCCATTGATTATCATGTACAATAATCTTAAATTTCCATATTTGTCCATTGATTATCGTTTGTTTAGTGTGTCTACCTCTTTAAATTGTGTGCTCCTTGAGGGCAGGGATTTTGCTTTACCTTTCTTTGTATCTCTAACCCTGAGCACCCTGCCTGGTACAGAATGGGCACTTAATGTTTATTGACTGATGGCTGATTGACAAGCCAATCTACATTGGTAGGGAGAGTTCTGCATACCATGAAATTACACATCAGGTATTAAAAATATATATTTTATATATCTGTGAAGATGTATTTTCAATATATTGAATGTCATTGTAACATTTTCAAGGGCATATTTTCATTTTTAATCTTTGTATTCCTAACACTTAGTATGTAGGAGGCAGTAATACCATCTAGTCAATTTTTCGTATCAAGAATCACAGAATCTTAGGCCTGTAAGAGATCTTGGAGGCCAATTACCTCATTTTATAGAAAAGAAAACTCAGTCCTATTGAAGTTAAGGCAATGTGTAGTGAGAAATGCACTTAACTTGGAATCCGTTCAGGCAAAGACAGATGCTTCTAGAAGAACATCACCAAGGCTGCCCAAGGAAAACTTCACATTCAGTTCAAGCTTGTATTGGTGATAACAGTAGTAGAAAAAAACACATTTGTAAAATGTCACTTGACTGGGTAGATTGAGAAGTATGTGGCCACCTTGGGTGTTGAAGTCCATCCTCATGTTTTCTATGCTAACAGTGGTTCTATTAAATTCAATATTTAGAATACAGCTATCCTAGAGAAATTTGGTGATCTGAGAATGGCTATTATTTTAAAGCTCAGTGTGCTGTTTTGATATAACACTGACAGTTCCATACAAAAAAGTGTCTAACTGACATAGAAATCTGGTTTCTTCTACTGCAAGAAAACTCTCCAATTCCGTAGTAAATTTTAACTAAAGGGACAGCTAGTGGCGCAGTGGGCTTCAACTCAGGAAAATTCCTTTTCCTGAGTTCAAAGTGACCTTGGGCAAATCACTTAACTCTGTTTGCCTCAGTTTCCTTATGTGTTAAATGAGCTGGAGAAGGAAATGGCAAAGCACTCCAGTATCTCTGCCAAGAAAACCCCAATTGGAGTCACCAAGAGTTGGACCCAACTTAAAAGTTTATTGAAAAATAGTAAAAAAAAAAAAAAAAAATTCAGCTTAAAAGTAATTACAACTTTAAGAAGCCCTTTCTTTGTCTTGTTAGAAAACATGGAAATTCTAATTTGATCCTTCAGAGGTGATCATGGACCCAGCATTGGCAGCACTATATGAACAGGTGCTTAGATCTGTGAGGGAATGAAACAAAGTCTTGAATCAAAACTCTGCTACTTATTATCCTTAATTTCTTGGGCACTTAACTTTTCTGGGCCTGACCAGTGTTAAATCCAATCTTATCAATAGTTTACCACCTATGCAATCTTGATCAAGGCACTTGGCCTTCCTGAGCCTCGGTTTCCCCATCTGTAAAATGAAAAAGGTGGACTAGGGTGGAAGGTATCTCTAAAATATCTCTGGATCCTGGACTGGTGTTCAAGTGTCCCAAAAGAATTTGGAAGCTTGGGGCAGCTAGGTGGCGCAGCGGATAGAGCACCAGCCCTAAAGTCAAAAGGACCTGAATTCAAATGTGACCTCAAGACACTTAACACTTCCTAGCTGCGTGAACCTGGGCAAGTCACTTAACTCCAATTGCCTCAGGGGAAAAAAAACGCCAAGAATATGGAAGCTTGGATAATTTCTAAGTCGAGGTAAAAAATTTATTATAATACCAATTAAAGTGGGCTAAATTTCAAAAGAGGAAAATAGAAGCAAGCAGGTAAACTTATGAGGAATGGGAAGTAGAATAAAGAACTGCAGGGTAAGTGACGTCATGGGAGTGAGATTCACGTGACTGGTGGGTATTATGGTAATGGGGGCTCACAACGACCCCCCTCATGAAACAAAAAAGTGCACATTGTTTTGAGTCCAGGTTCTAGATAGCTGCTCTCACTTTGCAGTTGAAGAACCTAAGGCAGACAGAGGTTGAATGACTTGCTCGCCAAGGAAACATAGTCGCGTTCGAGTTCAGGTCTTCCTCTCTCCGGGCCTAGCTAGCATCCTCTGTCATTTTTAACTGTGGGAAATAGTCCTGAGAACCACAGCCTGAAGGGGGTGGAGAAAGGGAAAGTGGGAAGGAAGTGGGTGTTTTGCCCGACTCCAAGATGGCCGACTTGGGTTTCGCTGCCAGTGCCCCGAGAAAGCGCAGGAAGTGTTTCCCCCTCCCGAAGATGGAAGCGGGCGGTAGAGGCGGGGCGGAGCCGGAAGCGGCGGCAGCCTGTCACTGGCACCGGCTGAAGCCGCGGCCGGGAAGGCGGGCTCGGTTTGGCTCGGCTCAGTGCGGGTCCGGGCATGAAGCTGGTCCGGGCCGCCCTGGGCCTGCTGCTCCTGGCGCCGTCCTTGGTGCAGGCGGTGGAGCCCATCAGCCTGGGGCTGGCCCTGGCCGGCGTGCTCACCGGCTACATCTCCTACCCGCGCCTTTACTGCCTCTTCACCGAGTGCTGCGGCCGGAAGAGGAGCCTGAGCCGCGAGGGTAGGGCCAGCCCGGGGTCTGGGACGCGAGGTGGCGGCAGCGGAGGGGGGGAGGGGGAGACGAGAGACGGGCGATAGCCGCAGGGCTCCTCACCTTGCCTCTCTTCAGGCTCAGTTTATTCACCCACTCAGTGGAGCGATGGGGACTAAACGAGCAGTGCTCCCTGGAAACTAATTCAGGGGGACCAGGAAGCATCTATTGCTGGACTCCGGCCCGAGAGACCCCCAGTCTCTGACGTGGGGAGGAAGCGGAGCCCCCCTTGGAGGATTTAGAGAGCTGGGAAGGACCTTTGGAGCATATTTAGTTCAGTCCTTTCGTTTGAACGGATGGAGAAACTGAGGTCCCTTAGCAAGGACGAATCACGGGCCCGAGAGTACCCCAGTGGTCGGAGAGACATTGTGTTTGCTAGAGAGAACTGTGGCTCTGGATAGAGACCTGAGACTCAGGTTAGAATCCAGATTCAGAAACTTCTGAATACATGTGTGAATAGAGGAATGCATAAATCGTAACCATAGCTTGCATTTAGCGCTTTAAGCGTGTTTTATTCTTAACGTCACTCTGGGAGGGAGGTGCTGTTGTTGTCCCCAGTTTACAGATGTAGAAACTGAGGGACTTGCTGGGGGTACACACAGCGCCCCCTAGCTGCGAGAGGAACAGGAACATACAGAGCCCTGGGGAGCCTGCTTTGTAACTGGAAGGGTTTTAGGGTGATGGCTGGGGGGAGGAGGGGGAGGTAATTAGTGAGTCCTGGAGTGGGCCTTCGCCCTGGGCATTCCCCCGTGTCTGGAGTGCCCCCTCTGCCTCCCAGGACCTCTCTCTGTTGCAGTTTGGGAACTTTTCCTGATTCCCCCCATCCTAGTGGCCTCTCTTTTCAAACTACTTTGTATTTACTCTCCTTATGTTTGTTCCCTATATATTTACACGAACTTGTTTCTCCCCGTTAAAATGTAAACTCCTTATGAGTAGACATTGTTTCATTCTGTGTATTTCTTTACCCAACACCCAGCATGGGGCCTGGAGCAGTATTTAATAGATGCCTGTTTGGCAAGTCCTTTCCAGAAAAAAATGGTGGTATTGATTTGATGATAGTTGCCAAAGAAAGAAGTAGAAAGAGAGGGGAGAGAGTTGTTGGACTAGGTTTTATATTTTATATTAGGTTTAATGTTAGCGTAGTTTTAAAGAGGAAGAAGCCTGAGTGAAATAGCATGACTTGTCCAGTTTGACAGGTCTGGGGCCGCGCTCTTCCTTGGTGAGAACTAGTCATAATTAGCCTGCCCAAGACCTGGCCGTGCTTCTTGGCAGAGATCACTTTTTGGAAAGGCAAGAATGATGGAGTGGGTAAAGGCTAGCCTTGGAGTCGAAAGGTTCAAGTCCTGTATGACCTGGGCATGTCACTTAACCTAGTTTCCTAGAAAATTGTATGGCTATGAATAACCAGAGTTGCCCACCTATATCAATGAAGGGATTTTCCGCACCAAAAGTTCCCTTTTACATATGAAAGAAACAAAAGAAAAAAAAACATCATCTCATAATGTCCGGAAAACACTTTGTAATCTAGAAATGTGAGCCATTATTAAAGTAACAAAGTTAGAATTAAAACAGGGTGACTCCCAAGTCCAGTAGTCTTCCCATTGTGTTGTACTTCCTCAAGGAGAGAGATCAGAGAAAAGTGAAAGTTGGAGATTGGATGAGGATCAGTGGTACCTGGTAAGGTCAAGGGGAAAAATAGTTTGGTTGTCATGAAAAAAGTAGTAGAGGCTCGTGAGAAGTGTAGAGATTTTGTGGGGAGGAGGTTGGGAATCAAGATGGGGAACTGCTTCCTGCCTCCAACAAAAAAAAGGGGGGAGGTTCTATGTTTGGGAAAAGGGGAGACCCTGCTTCAACCTTCTTTGCAAGAGAAAATAGAAATATCTTCTTAATTGAAAAGAGGAAAGATGTTGAAAGAGTCTTGCCTCAGTTATTCAATGGTACACTGGAGCCCTGTTTTCTTCCTGAACTGAGGAGGGCAGTAAAGTAGGATTAAATTTGGGTATTTAATCCTCACATGTGATGTAGACTTTGAGGAGGCAGAGTCCTGTTTGGCAAACTCATGACAGTTTTTGTTCCTGTTTGAAAAA
Organism: Sarcophilus harrisii; assembly: GCF_902635505.1. Classification (NCBI taxonomy): domain Eukaryota; kingdom Metazoa; phylum Chordata; class Mammalia; order Dasyuromorphia; family Dasyuridae; genus Sarcophilus; species Sarcophilus harrisii. The sequence continues at coordinate 481,301,306 of NC_045427.1, read as the reverse complement.
GGTAGATGATGTGGCATGGTATAGATGGGGCCCAGGAAGTTTGCAGCAGGGAACAACAGCAAGGGGTCTGGTGGGAAGTATTCCATAGTATTTTGGGGGGGCTGAAGAATCAGGTTATTTCAGCCAACTGCTAGTCAGAACTGGTTTGCATTCCAGAAGATCCAAACCAACCCTTAGTTAGGAGTATGTTTTGTCTAATCTGCAAACCAGTTGATTATTTGCACATGACAAGTTTTGCTTTTTCCTCAGCATTGCAGAAGGACCTTGACAGCAAGCTTTTTGGACAGCACCTTGCAAAGAAAGTGATTTTAAATGCTGTGTCTGGGTTCATAAGTAACCCGAAGACCAAGAAACCTCTTACCCTCTCCCTTCATGGATGGACTGGCACAGGGAAAAATTTTGTCAGCAAAATCATAGCCGAGCATATTTATGAGGGTGGACTTAACAGTGATTATGTACATCTATTTGTGGCTACATTGCACTTTCCACATGCTGGGAACATCACACAGTATAAGGCAAGAAGACAATTTGGAATTCTTTCTTACTACACAGGGGTTGGTCTTTGAAGATTTCGTGTGGGTGGCAGTGACTTTCATAAGATAATATATTGAAAAAAATGAATGATCTCTGAGGATTTCTTTCTAGATGTCAGTTTTATATTGTATTTTGCACCTTCCTAAAAATTATAGAATTTGGGTGGTGGTATGTATATTTGATACACAAGCAATTAAGCTGTTAGAGCTTTGTAGAAGTGTCCTTTATGCTGAATTGGTAAGATTAACATTCAAGTTAGGAATAGAATATAGCACTGGAAGAATCCCACTTTAGGGATTCAATTGGCAAAGAAGTCCCTCATTTTTCATCTGAGAAAACTGAGGTCCAAAGTGGGGAAGTTATTTATTACTCATGTATCTAGTTAATTACAAAGCTAGATTAGAACTCATAACTTCTTCCAGTAGAGCCTCTTTCATGTTGTACCATTTCTATAACTTGTTTGTTTGATTTCACTACCAAAAGTTTTGGGGGAGTTTGGTTTTTTTTTTTTGTCTTTGAGAATGGGTAAGAATACTTTGATTTTCTTCATTATTTCTTTCACTGGTATAGATATACTGGTATTACTGTTCTAAGGTCATAAATAATAGAAGTCTTTCCACTATTTTTAGTTCACTAGGTTATTCTTTAGTGTGCTTTATTTTCTTTTACAACTAATGGTATCCAATTTGAACTTAAAATGTTTTATTTCCAGATAATCAATAGAATATTATCATACTATAACTCAGTAGACTATGTTTTCCTCATTAAAATACACAGGATCATATTCTTCCCTCTCTCTTCTCTAATTATGACAAAAGGGGAAAAAAAAGATTGGCATGGCATTGAAGTACTATCAATAAAAGAAAGATTCCTTAGATATTTTAGCTACTTCTGGGGTAACATTCATATATGTTTTATATGTAATTCTTATTGAAGTCTCCTCTTGAGTATTTTTGGCTTCTTGTAATCCAGGACCAGTTACAATTGTGGATTCGGGGCAATGTGAGTGCCTGTGCAAGGTCTATCTTCATATTTGATGAAATGGATAAGATGCATGCAGGGCTTATAGATGCTATCAAGCCATTCCTTGACTATTATGATTTGATAGATGGGGTCTCCTATCAGAAAGCCATCTTCATCTTTCTCAGGTAAGATGAGATTTGGAAGGAATAAAGAATTCTGAAGTGTCTTAAAAGCAACTAAAATAAGTCCTTATTTTTGTATATGTTTCACAGCAATGCAGGAGCTGAAAGAATAACAGATATAGCTTTAGATTTTTGGAGAAGTGGAAAGCAGAGAGAGGAAATCAAGTTGAAAGATGTAGAACAAGCCTTATCTGTGTCAGTCTTCAATAACAAGAATAGTAAGTAGCAGTATGTGTGTGACTGTGTTTTGTATATATGGGTTGGGGAGGGGACTTTATTTTCTCCATGTCTAGAATGTTTGAGACTTTAGTCTGTACATTTGGAAATGTTCATAGTTTTTATCCTTTTTTTATTTGTTACATTTTAGTCTAAACTGCTTCCTGCCTTCCCTTCCCACTCTGCATTTGAGAATACCATCATTTGACACAGATACATACACACACATTTATATATGTATATATATGTGTGTATATAGATGATACATATAAGAATGATATTATTTGTACTTCCTCATAGATCCTTTGTAATTGATTTGAATATTTATATGCTCAGAATAGCTAGATTTTTTTGAAGTTATTTTGTGAGTAATATTGCTGTTATTTTACATAGTGTTCTCTTGGTTCTGCTAATTTCAGTCTTCAGTATTTCATGCAAATCTTTCCATCCAAAGTCAACCTTCTCATTTCCTACAGCACAGTAGTATTCCATCACAATCATATTCTACAATTTTTTTAGCTATTCCCCAACTGATGAGCATTCCTCCAATTTCTAGTTCTTTGCCCCCACAAAGAGAGCTGCTAAAATATTTTAGAATAATTTTCATAGTTTTTTATTTTCTTATTTTAAATCTTTTCACTGTGGAAGAAAAGGAATTTTCTTGGGCTATAACAGCTCTAGTGAATTGGATATGTGCACTTCTTCATCTAGAATTATTTTTACATTCCTAACTAACTTTCTAGAACTTGAATCAGATTCTGTCCCTTGATTTTTTTAAACTTTTATTTTTAAAAAATTAATAAACATATTTTCACTCCCTCCAACTCTCTGCTCTTTAACTGAAAATAACATTAACAAAATCTTGCTAACAAATACAATAGCCAGATCCAGAAATGCTTGTTTCATTTTGTGTTCCAAGTTCATCCTTCCTCTGTCTGTGGGTGGGTAGCAGGCTTCATTATTAGTACTGTGTAGCCAGGATTTGTCACTGCATTGTCCAGAGTTCTTAAGTCCTTCAGATATGTTTGTTTTAATGGTGCTGTTATACCATAATTTTTTCAATCATCTTACAATTGAGAAGCATTCCATCAGTTCTCTGCCTCTTGAAAATGAAAAAAGCAATCCATATGGAACCTTTTTTTCTTTCTTTCCAATCTTCTAAGGTATGGGCCAAGTGGTGATATTTAGGCCACAGAATATGCAGGAATAGTGACTTTGTTATTCCCTGACTACACAGAATTCTGTATGGGTCATCTGTTCTAATCCCTAATTTTACAGATGAGGAAACAGGTCTAGCTTCCTCAGTTAAGTGATTTGCTCAAGGTCACAGGTCTGGCATATATGAGATGAGAATTGTAATCCATGTCCAGTACTCCTTTCCCAGAAGAATGCTAATTTTCACCAGTACTGACTTTGTTTCCCTTTTTTCCAGGTGGCTTTTGGCACAGTAGCCTAATTGACCGAAACCTCATTGATTATTTTGTTCCATTTCTACCTCTGGAATACAAGCATCTGAAAATGTGCATCAGAGTTGAAATGAAATCTCGTGGCTATGAAGTTGATGAAGAGATTGTAACTAGAGTAGCAGAGGAGATGACATTCTTCCCCAAAGAGGAGAGAGTTTTCTCTGATAAAGGCTGCAAAACTGTATATACTAAGTTGGATTATTATTACGATGACTAAATATTTCACGATAGATTTATTTGCATTGAAAAAGAAAGTACTCAAAATGGAAACACTTCGGGTTTTTTTTTCTTTTTCCAAATTCCTTTTCCTAGATGAGGAGGAAAATGAATTTTAAGTCTTTTATAAAAAAAAAAAAAAAAAAAGGGGGATTTCTCCTTGCATTTTTTATTCAGAAGAATCTGCAGTACCCATCGAACCTTTTCAAAAACCTGGATCTGCCTCCCTCACTTATATGGGAACAGCACTAATGAAAGGAGTCATCCATTATTTAACATGTTTATAACAGTGCCTATGATTTTTTTTAAATCAAGTTTTAAATTACAAGTTTCTGTTTCAAGAAGACAAGTAAGTTTTATGAAAAATATGAGTTGACTCAAAATAGTTTTTAACATCATGAGAAATTATGCTTAGAGAGTCTAAATTTTGAAGTTTTTTAAGAGTTTACAAAAACAACAAACCCCAACTTGATGATGATCATGTCTTTAGTACAGAAGCATCAGTAATCTGGAAGGCATTTCTTAGATCTGTATTAGTGTAGCCCACGGACAGGAATAGAGAGAAAGCCACCTGTGAGAAGAGGGTAATTGAAATTGTCACTTCTGCCCCCAGGAGCCGAGTTTTTTAAAAAAAGGAAAAATACTTGAGAAGATGAACTTTTGAGGCTGTACATGTGTCACAAAAAGCCTTAAAATGTCTTTTCAAGTAAGTTCATTGCAGTGGTACTAAAACTGGTAATTAGCAAAACTTATAAGAACTGAAACAGTGAGTTTGTAAAAACAGTATTGTTCTTCAAATGAAAGTAACATGGCATTTTGAATGTTTCCAGTATATGACTAGAAACATTATGAAAAGGAAGGCCAAATAACATCCCATTTGTGTCTCACTTTTTACTCATGATGCCTTGCTCCGAAGGAAGAGCAATTGTACTCTTTATGTACCTGCTTTCCTTATTTATGTGGTGAATTCTGCCACATTTTAAAGCCCTTCTACAATGGCCAGTTTTTGTTTTTATGATAAAGGGATTAACAAAACCATCTTCTTCCTTGGCTTGGAAATTTACATGCATCTAATAAAGATGCTGAGGATAGTGTTTTTATTTATAAATAACTGGTTTTTCAATAAAATTTGATTTTCTAGTCTGTGAATACATTTCTTCAGGGAAAACAATAAACCCTGAAAGCCTTGCCTTGTACACTTCACACATCATTAAGATCTATAAACTACTGGGTTAGAATGAAGAGAAAAATTCTGAACATTTGTTTGATAGCTGGAAATAGTTGAGATTAAATATGACGCATTTTAGAAGAAAACTTTGCTTCATGGAGATACACCCTCCTTTTGGTAATAAGTTTCTAGGAATTGCATCTAAAAGACAGTTATCTAGAACTCATACAGTCTTAGATATTTAGAAGGATATCTAGTCTGACCTCATACCTAAATCGAAACTCTAGAACTTCACTGACAGATGATCATTTAACCAAGATGCAAACAGTAACTTTTCTGTTAAAGTTGTAACTTTACCATGTGACAGTGTCCACAAGGCACATCTCTGCCTCATTCTAAATTCTGCTCATTGGCCCTAGGTCTGAGCACTTCTGCTACAAACAAATCTACAAATGCTACAAAGTGCCATGGAATTGTGAGCTAAAAGGAATTCTTCTTGCCTTTCTTCTTCTGCCTCCATTCCTCATTTTACAGATGTGGTAACAGACTGGAAGTGGAGGGTGGAATTTACCCAGAGTCAGAGAGGTTCTTAAGTAATAAAATTGGAACTGAAACCTGGATCTTTGAACCCCAAAGCCAGTAGTTTTCCCACTAAATCACATTGAAGAGCCTTTCAGTTATTTGAAAACAGCCACACATTCTCAAATCAGCACAGAGGTCATGCCTAAGTTTAAGAGGGCCTTTATGTGTCTAACAACATAGTTTGATTCCAAATTGTATATGTCTAAGACAGCATGGCAGAGTGGCAAGACTGAATTCCAAAACCTGGCTTGAATTCAGACTTTGGTACTTCACTCTCTACCACTGCCCACATGATTTTACCCACCTGAGCCCATTTCCTTGTCTTTAAAAACATTAAGATAAAATCTCTTTTTAGGGTGAAATGACAAAAATGCTTTATAAAAGTGCTATATAACTGAATCATGATAAACAATTTGCTTTCAATTTTTCACCAGGTTTTCACACATTTTATATATAATCATTTTCTGTGCTGTTAAACATTACTCCTAATAGCTAGCATTTGTATAGCGCTTAAGTTTGCAAAGAGTTTTAAGAATATGGTATTTTATGTAGAAAAAGATTTTGTCAAGTTCTGACCAGAACATTGTATGTGACAATTTTGATTCCCCAAATGATTAAGCTTACATGAATGAAAATAAGCTTTGCACTCCTTGTAGGTATGGTGAGTCTACCCAGTATTACTAAGCCATTATGAAAAAATACAACTTTTATTCTCTAAACTTCTATAACTTTAGAGCCTAAAATAAGTTTAAAATCATTTCTCAGGCTAAATCTCATAAAAATAGTGGTTTAGTTAAAGAACTAGTAAACAAGTGCTTTTTGTTTAAAAATTGCTAAATAACAAAATTACTGAATAGAAGACATTGTATATCAAATGATAAAATTTCATCTTTATTTGATTTTTATTTAGTTTTAAAATTCTCATTCACATCTTTTAAGGGAACACTCAAAACCACAGAATAGAGGGGTAGGGGACAGGAAAATTACTTGCAGGTTTTCCAAGTTATAAATCAGAAACAACAGTCCAAAGGCCTAAGGTTACTAACGTGTTCAGTTTATTGCAACAGAATAAACAGGTCACCACCAGACCAACTACCCTCAAGGTGATTAAAAAAAAGCTAACTATTCCAATTTGGGAATATATATTAAAAATATAGAAAGTGCCATCCTGGGGGGAATTTTATTAAAAGACTCATTTGGTGCTTTAAAATTTTTCTAATGTTTAACATATTACAAAAATATTCATTCTCTTAACTTTATGTATAAAAAGGCTGCACAATTAACCAGTTGCACTGCAACTATAATTCCCACATGGAATTAAAAAACTCTTACTTCCCTCAAAGAGGCAACTCACTCAGTCCATGTAGGGGAATTGATAGGATTCAGGTTCCCATGGCAAGGCAGACTATAACTAGGCACCATATTAGATCTCAATTTTCACTCACATTACTATAAAGTTCGTAATAGGAATCCAAACTACACTTGAATGCAAGAGTCCATATGGAGAAAGGGATAAATTTTAACTCCATTCTGTACCTTCCCTTATATCAAATAGTTTTTCATACCTTTCATATATATTTCAGAACTATCAAAAATATATCTTTGAAAATATTAGTTATGACATAACAACTTTTCAGTGACACGAGTCACTTGCATGTTCATACAAGGTATGAGTCATCCATTATTAATGAACAAATCCTGTGGATTTCATACTAGAGTTGCAGGGACCAAATTCCAAGATTGACTGTTATATAAGCTGTAACAGGCAGAAGTGTTTGACTACTAGAACTAGTGACCCAATCACCCAAAGCGAATTGAATTTGGTACCAGAGTTTGCAGATGTATTTCAGGGACATTAGGCTAAAGTTTAGAGGTACAATGCAATCTTCTGACCAGAAAAAGTGTGTGAGAGCATTGTGACCTGGACACTGAATCAATCAATAGGGCTTGTTTGTATTAGGTGACCTCAGTGCTCCACGTCACCATAGGAGGAGGAATAGACAGACTAAAAGGTCAAAGAGATTCTATCCTCCACTTTCACTTCTAAGATAATATTATGGACTGATTGTAGAATAAGTTTCCTCAATGGCACAATTCAAGTTCAAGAACACACGTGGTCATATATTCTCACCTAGTATCCTTTGTAATTGCGGAGTGCTCTAGATTTTAAATGACCATTCCCAGAAGTTATAAGTGTTCTACATGTAATGAACACAAAGTAAACAGAATAATCCAATCTAAAATTTTTCCAATGAACACCTAATATTACGTGGAAACATTAGGGCCAGCCCCAAGGAACTCCCTTCAGTTAAGACAGTCATTCTGATGCATAGCAGACGTTATGGAGTCAGCAATAATTCCAATTACTTTACAAACATAGTTGTAAAGGCCACTTATGGTAGTTAGGGATGACAAGCTTGAGTGGAATTTTTCAAGTACCATCTTCAACTGAAAACTATCAGTTAGGCTGCAGTTTTTTAGTGATATGTTTTTAAAATCCACTCTTCTTATTAAGTTATCTTTCCCAAAAGTCAGTAAGTGCAAATGCGCAGATTCTTAAAAAGGGTCTTCAAAAAGTGCTTCAGAACAGCATGACTTGCATCTTCTGGTTGCCTCTCACAGTAAAAAGCTCAGTGAAAATCCAGCCTTGTCTGAACTGTCTTGCAGCCCTTATCAGAATAGATTTTCTCTTCTTTTGGGAAAAACGTCATTTCATCTGCCACTCTTGTAACAACTTCTTCATCTATAGCAAAACCCCTTGATTTCATTTCTGCCCTCACACACATTTTCACATGTTTGTATTCCAAGGGCAGAAACGGAACAAAATAATCAATGAGGCTCTTGTCTATCAGACTAGTGTGCCACAAGCCACCTATAAAACAAATCACAGTTGGGTTAGATAAAAGTCAAGGAGAAATGACATTCAACTTGTGGTTGATCTCTCATAACAGTATGAAAAAGAATAACAATATTTTTCTCCATAACTTAGTATTACAATCTTTAAGTTTTGTTGCAGTGGAAAAATCATCATTCTTTAACCAAATTGTTGAGGATCCATTTCAAATTTATTTTGGCTGGATATAATAAGAGACTCAGTTCATCATTAGGTCTGTTTTCTATTTCCATCTTGTAGGACCTTTTAGCACTTATTCTCTGCTTGACAGCCTTACATAATAATGAGACAATGATGTAAGATTTCAATGAAGGTAAATAATCTCCAAGGGAGGCAGAGGAATGGGTAAAGAGATTGCCTTAAAGACAAGAAAAAATGGATATAAGTCCCAGTTTTGACATTCTCAGAATCTTGAGCAATTTTCTATGACAATGGGTTACAGGAAATGCCAGGCTACATTGGTAAGAGAATTTCCTGGCAATTCATTATGCCACTGAAATATTCATTATCTTAAATAGTCTTTAGCAAAACAACGGAATCTGACTACTAATGATGTTACCTGCAAAAGAGTTAGTGTCTAATGGCTTTCAATAAATGTTGACTGCATCAATGGATAAAAAGATGCCGATTCAGCTTCACGCAGGGGAAGAGCAAATTTTCAAACCAAGTCCAACAATAGAACTTCATATTGAAAAAAAAATTTCATGTCAAGAGAAGACTTTTGGCCAAGTCAAGGAAACTGCTATGCATACTTACTGTTTTTATTATTGAAGACTCCTAGAGATAACACAGGCTCCAAGTCTTTGAGCTGAATGTCTTCTCTCTTTTTTCCTGCCCTCCAAAAATCGAGGGCCATTCTGGTTATAAGATCACCTCCCGCATTGCTGAGTTTTGAGAAGGGGAGGGAGGGTGAAGAAGAAAAGCTTAATGTTATTTTCAGAATCCAAGATAAAAGTTAAAAGTTTAGAATGATGCCTCCCTCCACTGTTCTGTTATTTTTCAATCACAAACATTTATTAATCTATTAATATATGTATGGTCTTCTACTGGATGCTGTGAAAGGCTCAGTCTATCTACAAAGATTACTCTCCATTTTTGTGAATATTATATTATAGAAATTATCCTTAATTTCTTAACCATTAATGGCAATTTGTACAGGGTAGGCTTTTCATAAACGCCTATTAACAAAACTTGATATTTAATAACTGACTGGGCACTTTTCTACTTACATTCATTGGTTTAGTACATATGGCCTGGATATTAGGAAGCACAGCTGTAAGGCTCAGACTGTAAAATTTATTCAAGGCTTGATTCTATCAAGTGTCAAAGTTGAAATTTTCTCTTCAACATAATTTTTTTTTTGGTACTCTGACAAACTGTCATTCTAATTGATGTGTTTCAAGTCATACTGTTATTGTATTGATGAAGCAGGATGTGTACACTCAGGAATTCTACTTCAAGGCCTTTGGTAAAGCAAGAGACAAAAATGCTCCATACACACTTCCCCCACACAACCTTCTATATGTAAATAATCACTATTTTATCTGTGTGTTAGATTTTTTTGTGGGTAAGTATCCCGAATCCCTTCATCATAATGCTAATATTTACAATATGATATTAATACATTATAACAAAAGTCCACTGAAACGTTACACAAGCCTGATCCTAAGAAAAAGCACTAGATCCTGTAGTAAGAGGCAGTAGTTCAAATGTTAGCTCTGCCACCATTCTGACCTGGGCAAGTCCTTGACTCTCTCTGGGCCTGTTTCTTTATTTGTAAAATGAAGCTGAACTTGAAGATCAGAGCTACCTTCCACCTCTAAATCTACTGTTCTATGACATTCTATTCCCCATACCCCACACCATAATAGGCACAAAGAGGGTTTCCAGTTTAATTGACTCAATCTTCTCTCATACTGTTGGATGTAAAATTGAATGTGGACCAGACCGAGGACCTAGGAGACCTTGTCTCAGCATTTATGGAATAAAGGGAAAAAGTTCAGAAGCCTTCCTTACAGCCAAGTACCATATCATCCACCAAAAGAACAAGGCAAATTTCTCCACCACATCCTAACCTGAGGAAGATAAAGATGGCTTTCCGATAAGAGATTCCATCAACTTGCTCATAGTAGTCTAGAAATGGCTTGATGGAATCAATGAGCCCACGGTGTAATTTATCCATTTCATCAAATATGAAAACGGATCTTTCACATGCACTCACATTGCCCCGAATCCACTTTTGCAGCTGCTCCTGTACAAACAAAAAGGAAATATGAAATCCTGCATAGGAAGTGAAGAGCAGAGGGAATGGGAATGGGCTGAAAGCAGTGTGACTAAGAAGGAAGAGCATTCTTGATTCTTACCATCAAGATCTCTCATTTCTATGGAACTTTAAGCTTTTCAAAGTACTTTAATAGATTACTTCATAAAGACTTCACAACTGGTAGAAAGCAAATACTAAAGGTGCCATTATCTCATATTACAGATGGAAAATCATGGTTCAAAGAGTTTAGTTAGGTGACTTGTTGAAGACAAGTTAATAAGCAATAGATTTGAATGCACTTCTTGATTCAAAACCTGCATACTTGGTTCTTTGGAGGAGGCCTCTCTTGTGCTGTGCCTGAAAAATTAACAAAGTGCTTCACAGGGAAGGTCTTTATGACCAAAGCAGAACTAGAGATCATTACTGATCACAAAATAGAAAATTTCGATTATACCAAACTGAAAAGTTTTTGTACAAACAAAACTAATGCAGACAAGATTAGAAGGGAAGCAATAAACTGGGAAAATATTTTTACAGTCAAAGGTTCTGATAAAGGCCTCATTTCCAAAATATATAGAGAATTAACTCTAATTTATAAAAATCAAGCCATTCTCCAATTGAAAAATGGTCAAAGGATATGAACAGACAATTCTCAGATGAAGAAATTGAAACTATTTCTAGTCATATGAAAAGATGCTCCAAGTCATTATTAATCAGAGAAATGCAAATTAAGACAACTCTAAGATACCACTACACACCTGTCAGATTGGCTAAGATGACAGGAAAAATAATGATGATTGTTGAGGGATGCGGAAAACTGGGACATTGATTCATTGTTGGTGGAGTTGTGAACGAATCCAACCATTTTGGAGAGTAGTTTGGAACTATGGTCAAAAAGTTATCAAACTGTGCATACTCTTTGATCCAGCAGTGTTACTACTGGGATTATATCCCAAAGAGATTATAAAGAAGGGAAAGGGACCTGTATGTGCACGAATGTTTGTGGCAGCCCTTTTTGTAGTGGCTAGAAACTGGAAACTGAATGGATGTCCATCAGTTGGAGAATGTCTGAATAAATTGTGGTATATGAAAATTATGGAATATTATTGTTCTGTAAGAAATGACCAACAGGATGATTTCAGAAAGGCCTGGAGAGACTTACACGAACTGATGCTGAGTGAAATGAGCAGGACCAGGAGATCATTATATACTTCAACAACAATACTAGATGATGACCAGTTCTGATGGATCAGGCCATCCTCAGCAACGAGATCAACCAAATCATTTCTAATAGAGCAGTAATGAACTGAACTAGCTATACCCAGAAAAAGAACTCTGGGAGATGACTAAAAACCATTACATTGAATTCCCAATCCCTATATCTATGCACACCTGCATTTTTGATTTCCTTCACAAGCTAATTGTACAATAATTCAGAGTCTGATTCTTTTTGTACAGCAAAATAATGTTTTGATCATGTATACTTATTGTGTATCTAAGTTATATTTTAATATATTTAACATCTACTGGTCATCCTGCCATTTAGGGAGGGGTGGGGGTAAGAAGTGAAAAATTAGAACAAGAGGTTTGGCAATTGTTAATGCTGTAAAGTTACCATGTATATATCCTGTAAATAAAAGGCTATTAAATTAAAAAAAAAAAAAAACAAACAAACAAAAAAAAAACAAAGTGCTTCACATACATTTATTACATTTGACACTCAGGTAAGTAATATAAGCATTACTCTTCCCATTTATAGCATAATGGATGTGAAAACTGAGGTTCGGATCAGTGCATTATTTGTTTGGTTTTGCAAGGCTGTTGGGGTTAAGTGACTTGTCCAGGACTATACAGCTAGGAAGTATTAAGAGTTTGAGGCTGAATTTGAACTCGGGTTCTCCCAATTCCAGGACCTGTGTTCTATCCACTGCACGTTGCATTATTTAAGGTTACAGAGCTAGATATCAGAAAAAAGTTGGTTCTAAATCCAGGTCAATGCTGACTACAAGTTCAGTACAAATGCAAACTTTTTTTTCCTGGAAAAAAACATTTATAAGTCTTTTGCTCTATATTCAATTTGAAAAGATAAATCAATCATACTGTGTTTTACACACTTTCACTGATTAAATTCAAAAGCATGGCTATTTATTCACTAAAAACACTCTGAATGTGCCTTTCAAGAAATCTAGAAGGGAAATATATTAGGAGAAATTTGATGTTGTTCAGTTGTTTTTCATTTGTGTCTGGCTCTTCATGACCCTACTTAGGATATTTTTTGGCAAAGACACTTGAGTGCTTTGCCATCTCATTATCCAATCATTTTAAAATTAAGGAAACTGAGGCAAACTGGGTTAAGTGGCTTGTCCAGAGTTACAGAGCCAGGAAGCATCTGGGGACAGATTTGAACTCATGATAAAGAAAAAATCCATTTAAAAATTTTCACCATTAAGGAGAAATCAATTCTAAGTTACAACTCACAATTTTAAGATCTCATATAAACAAAAATTCTCAGTGAGCAACAAGCCTACATGAATAAATAGGTATGGCTTTAATAAAGGATCCCATGATTTAAAGTTGGAATACTTTATGTCACCTTGTCTAATCTTATCATTTTAAAAATGGAGAAACTGAGGCCCAGAGAATTAAAATGACTTGTCAAAGTTACAAAGGTAACTTTTTACAGATTCACAGGCTGAAGGAGACAATATCTTATGAAATGACTAAGTTAACATTTGCTTACTTCTCCTAAATGAAATAGGATAACATTTCAAAAGATACATTTCACTTACTTTTGCTAATCTACCAGTATCAGGAAAAGATCTGGAAGAACACAGTTTTCTTTTCCAAATTCTTCTATTATTTTGGTTTCCATTTTTCAAAGGCTATTGTGATAACTGCACTTCCTTGTTTAGTTAAGTTTCTATTTCTTAGAAAGAAGAACTCAAGCAAAAGGGCATAATCCCTAACTCTTCTGGGAAGTTACTTTCTGCTCATAGCAAAACATGAACACACAATTTAAAATTTAGCCAAATGAACAATTTCAAAGAAATGAAATGGAAAAGGGGTGAGTGGGACCTTTAAGATTCACTTTTACCCAAATTAGTTCCATAAAGAGAAAAGAAAGAACACAAGAGGACCCCAAAAATTTATTTTTAAAAATTGTTTCATTATACAGCTAGAAAATGCAAATCTCAAAGGAAATCAGGGGAACTTCAGTGAAGAAGTATGAGTTAGCAGACCGCCAAGATTAAATTTAGTGCAATTGTGGATCAGAAAGCAATCAATTCTCTTACCTGATACAATTTTATCTCCTGCTCATGCGGGAAATGCAGAGTGGAAACAAACAGGTGGACAAAGTTACTCTTGAGTCCTTTGGGGTGAAGGTTTTCAGCCACAATCTGACTGACAAAGTTCTTGCCTGTGCCAGCCCATCCATGTAAGGAGAGAGTTAGAGGTTTCTTTGGATTCTTGTTGTTCCTGAAGCCGGTCAATGCTTTGAGAATCACCTCTCTAGCCAGGTGCTGTCCAAACAGTTTCTCTTCTAAATCCAACTTTAGTGCTGAATGAACCACCCCAGAAAAAAAGATACACACATTAAAAACACAACAGGACGATGACAATTAGCTCTGCTAACTTGGGATTCTTGGCTAAGGTTAGTGATCAAAAAATCTTGAAGGGTTTCTGATACACCCCATATCTGAAGCCCAATTATGGCTTCACACGGAGGAGGCTAAGGGGAGAGCACAAAAAACAATTATCACTCCCAGATGTTATCGTTTTAGTTTCTTTTGACGCGTAGAATTTAAGGTCCTATCCGAGTTCTCATCAGTTAAGGTATTGCCAGCCGACACTTCTGCAATCTGCAACTTGGAGCCAAGTGTCAAGCTGGGATAAGAACATGGTGGATCCGGTGCAGATTATAAGCAACCGCTCAGCTTCCTAGTCCAACAGCTCCAAGTCTTAGTTCCTCCCCAAACTCAGCGACTTTCCCAATTTAATTCAATCCACTATCTTGGCTTGTTTTCAGAGGTGCATTTCTCCCCATCACCCTTTCCTCTTCCTGACGGGGATAACCCGCTCCTTCGGCGCTCCGACCGCCCGAGAGTCGCTTTAGCGTCCTCCGCAGTGCCGCTGCCCCTCCCCCCATTTGCTGCCCGGTCCGTCGCCCCCCGAATTGTAAAGACTCTGCCCGGCGGCTGCCTCCCCCCCCCCCCCGCACTGCAATCTCCCCGCACGCGCGCGCCGCCCCCTCGGCAGCGGCTCTCCCGACCCCCCCGCGCGGCCACCGCCCGCTACCCGAGGCGTTGAGCGGCTGCTCCTCGCGGCAGCACTCTACGAAGCGGCAGTAGAAGTCTGGGTAGGAGAGGTAGCCAGTGAGGGCCGAGGCGGCGCCGATGGCGATGCCCACGCTGATGGGCTCGAACGCCTGGGCCGCCGGAGCCGCGGACAACAGCAGCAACAGAAGCAGCGGCGCCGGGAGAATCGGCCGCTGCAGCCGTCCCATCGCGACCCCACTCTGCACGCCCCGCAGCCCGGGCTCCATGAGCCGGGCTTCTGCTCTCCGCGTCACTTCCGCTACTCCCAAAAGGCGCGTGAAACCCTCCTCCCGTGACGCCATTTTTATTTGGAGCGGAGGAGGAGACAAGCTTTCTCCTGGATTCCGCCATTTTTGTGAGGGGCGCGCGACGACCCCCGGGGCGGAAGTGCGAGATTGGCCGGAGCGTGGCTTCCTGACGTCTCCCGCCAGACGTCCTGCCCACCCAGCCTTCCTGCAGTCCGAGCTCACGTGTCCGGAAGCCGGACAGCTGCTTTTCCAGGACCCGGCTCCGGGGCCTTTGCTTCTGTCTCCTTCCTTCGGGGCTGAGGGGAGGCGGTGATGGAGCATCCCCGAGACGCCGGCATCGTGCGCGGAAGCCCCGCGCAGCAGGGCCCCGGGGTAGAACCCCCAAATCCCATCGTGACATAAAGCGATTAAATGAGGGAGACGGTTTAATCTGAGAAGGGAGAGACTGGGAACTGTATCGGGCCTGCGCTGATTTGGGCCTCAGCTTCCTTTTGGGTAGAATGCCCATCCCCGCCCCACAGCCTTGCTCAGGCCTTAAGCCTGTGACCTAGTCAGGAAGCCGGGGTTTGAAGTCTCAGACTTTGCCACGTGGAAGAGAAAGTTCCTTCCTGTGTAAAAAGCAGAGGGAGGCATAGATGCTGCCCCTTCGCTCACAGGAGGGTGAACATCAACCGAGGCGGTGGATATGAAGAACTTTGTATGCCCTGCTTTATCAAACATGGTCACAAGCTCGGAAACTCAAGAGAATTGAGAACGAGGCCTAGTGATCACAGAATCTGAGTTGAAAGAACCTTCCATGTCTCCTATTTTAATCTTGCACTAGACAGAATTACCCAAGGTCAAATGACCTTTGTTGGAAGACTTTCAGTTAGGGAGCAGCCAATACTTGCCCAGGTTGTTCATTTTTTTTTTTTTTTTTTTTGATATTATGGTTAGAGGAATGCTAATATCGGAAGAAATCCGACTGAGCAGCGGCGAGGCCGTTGCTGGGATGTCTTTCCTTAAATGCAAAAATGACGAGAGGTGCATCTGAGAAGCTCCTTGAAGGAGAGATTCTCCTTGAACCCTGCTTCTGTGAGACCCTCCTCAGGGAATAAAGACAAGCAGCTCCATTCTGTTATCTAGGTGGGGCTAGTTGAGTCCGGAGTTGGAGATTCTAACCCCGGTTTGTAGCCAAGGCCTTAGAATTATAAAATGAGATTACTTCAACTAGTCCCACCAAGATCAGCCGTTTTATTTTGATTCCCTGGGGCGGGTCTCACAGAGGCAGGGTTCAAGGAGAATCGCTCCTTCAAGGAGCTTCTCAGGTACTTCCCTCAGCCAAAAAAATGAGATTGGGTCAGATATTCATTATGGTCACATCCAATTCTAAAATGTGCCTTGAACCCTCAGACTCCAATCAGTGAATGAAGAATCGTAATTCATCTCTTTCCTTATTCCATTTTCATTCTGAGTAAAATGAAGGGGATGGACTTAACGAATGAATTATCAGAATTTCATTGCAAAAAGACCTGTACTTAATGATATGATTTGTGATGTGTGATTTGACACCAAATGATGCGTTTGAGGACCAACATGATGTGGGTAATGTAAAAACCATATGATGGCAGGCACCAAAAGTTGGGATTCGGTCATGTGAAGAATTCACAATGGCCATTTTCTTTAACAAAAAGTAGATTTATTTAAGGAAGAATGAAGGGATACAATAGACACTGAAATGATAAATATGAAATAGAGTTGGAAGAGCACAGAAAGGGGTTTTAAATAATGATGAAAAGGGGAAATTTCCTAGTGGAATAACATCGGAATGTTGCTATGGTAAAGGAAATGATGGAAAATATGGAAAAACTTGAATTTATGAAGAATGGTGCGATCCACCTTCAGAAAAACAGAAGACAGACAAGCATAGTAGGATTTTTCATATATATATGTATATGATTATAGATATCTTATGTATATATATGTATATATACAACTAAATATGTATATATTTAATTGTAGTCTTTTGGTGGGAGGTAGGGAAGGGAAAAGAAAAAGGAAAAAAGAATAAAATAAAAAGCAGAGCAGGAAACAAGAGAAAATATACAAGGAAGCAAAGAAAAGATGGACAGCTCTAAACACAATGAGTAGTATTAATTATATAGGCTTTCTTGAAATGGAAATTTATTGTTTCATATTTTGAATTCTCTCTTATGTTTTGACATTTACATGGCAATGTCTTTTTTTCCTATTTTGTAGTTTTAAATAAATAAAGTTTTTGAAATTGGAAAAAATTGAAAAACAAACAAAAAAATGCATATCCTTTCAGCTTACAATTTTTCTTGTATTGTGAAATTTGGGAGAATATCAGAAGTGATTAGAAATGTGAATTCTCTTATAATTAAGAGAATATGCTTTTAATTATAAGCTCTGAATTTTTTCTAAATTTATTGTGAAATACCCTTAATCCTCTTCCCTATGGAGTAATTAAAATGAATGTGAAAATAGTCTTTGAAAAATTATAATTATGAAGTACCTTTTTTCTTAAAATATAGAATTATTATGATTTAATAAAAGGTTTGAGGACCTTCCCCTCCCCACAAGAGCTGTGATCCATCATGCTTGGTAAAATCATAGTATCTTGTTAACCATGTGAAAGTCTAAAACAATGAAAGGTTACTTTTGATGTGACTTACTCTTTTCCCCTGTCAGGAAGAAGCCCAACAGGCTATTATCATATATAACCAATTCCCAGGCTATTCTGTCTGAATAGAGTGATTGTGAGGAAGGAACTCTTTAGTCTATCTCCCAAACTCTGTGCATCTCTAAACAACCTTTGAGATACTGACTAGCATATCTTTAGATAGGTCTAGGACTTGGTCTGTCAGATGCATTCCATCTGTCGCCTTACCTTTGAGCTCCCTGGTACTTCCTTTGATCTTTGATCCTTTCTCTGAATTTCTGCCTGGGAAATCCCAAGGCTGTATTTCCTCTATACAGGATCTGCTTATGATGAAGATCTTTGCTAAGACTACTATCAGGTATTCTTTTTATCTCCCTCATAGTGCCTTCCTTTTAATAGCACCTTTCTCTTTACTCTGGCTAATTTTGGTTAATTTGTTAAACTCCTTTATGGATCTAACCTGCTAAATCAATGGCTTACTTCCACCTCATGAAGCATTTCCTTTCTCCTGGTTAATTGTGAATTCCCTTGGGGAATTTGTCTTTTCCTTGTTAACTATGTGTTCTCTCAACTTTATTTCATATTTGCCACTCCTCGTGCCTATTTCACCTCTTATTTTTATGAAAGATATTAACAAAGGCAGTCTGGCTTCTCATCATAGTGATGAGGGTTAGATTTAGGGAACCAGGAGATTAGGGTTTCTGATGGTCAGGGAGTTAAATGATAAGATCTATTGGCAGGTTCCGGGTTCAGGGAACCAAATGGAGAGGTTTAGCTCCCCTGCAACCCTTTGGGATTCGGTGCTAGTTTTGGGGACTCCTTTCTGGCAGTGTGGAGGTTCTCTGTAAAAGAATTTACAGACCCGAAAACCTAGATTAATAAAAGAGGTTTATTATAGGGATTGGAAGTAAGGTTAGAAATCCTGACAGAGAAGCATAAAGTCTGGTTAGGGAAATAGGTGAGGGTAAAGAGAATGGCACTAGAAAGAGTATTCCAGTAGGCAGAAGCTCCTTGGGGTGCCAAGCACAGGGCTGGCATGTTTGGAACCTCTGCAAAGAGAGGGTTTTGTTTGGCTCTTTTATAATGGGAGCTTTAGCTGAAGGGAACTTGTGGGTGAAGTCCCAAGTTGGCTCATCACTGGGTTTCAACTTGAGCTGGAATTTGAATTGAATTCAATGAGTTTCAGGACTGAGCTGACCCCACCTAGATAACAAGGATGAAACTGTTTGTCCTTTGGGGCGAGGTCCCTCACTGAGGCAGAGTTAAAGGAGATTTTCTTCTTTAAGGATTTTTAGAGTTTCGGGGTCCCCTCTTCATTAGGTACCTTAAAGATGCTAATCAAGGCAAGCATCATATTTGCCTTACTATGGTAACTTAAGCTCCCAGGGTGAGTGTTTTAGCATTTCCTGAAAAAGGGAAAGAATAATTGATTCCAGGATTCATTGTCTGATTATCAAACATTTAACCAACTTGTCATTCCTTCATTTCTTATGGTAGTCAGACCTCATCTTATATCCCATTTGAAATTTGCTCATTGCTTTTGATGAGGTACAGCTTCCAGGGGAGATGTGGCAGTAATTCTAAGACGTCCTCACCTAGGGAGTACTGTCATTCCACAAAAAATACTGGCTGCCAGGTAACAGTCTGTTGGTCAGTAATAACAAAGTTTCTGAGACAATAATGAGGTGCATACCAGTCTAGGCCATAAAATTCAATAATGAGGTACACTAGACCACTCCTCAATTTTACCTTAACCTGTAAAATTAGAATATCAGTGACATGAAGCACCCAATCTCTTTATCTTTTTCTTATACATGTATCTTCTTGCTCCTGGTTCTTAGCCCTCTGCAATTGGCATTACAAGTATAATAAACTTGGAGATTGGTTCAAGCTTGAAGTCCAATTAAAGTGGCTAGAAGTACTTCTGAAGAGGATGAAAAAAAACCTCAACAAAGACTAGGTCTTTGGTAGTGGGGTGGGTCTTAAGGAAGGGCATTAGCTAGAGAGGACCCAAATTACTGTAAACAATCTGGAAGCCAAGCTTCTCTTGAAGCAAAATGAGGAGTACTGATAAAATTATCTCTTTAAGTGGATCTTTTGATTTTGATTGGGCCTTCTGTGTTATAGCCCCTGATTGAATTCCTTGTTCAATTCCTTGCTCTGACAAACCCTATAGTTACTGTTTCTAATCAGAAGACCAAGATATAATGTCCACCCCCAAGATATTTCTCTTCTATAAAAGAATCTACCTATACCTCACTTGTTAATGTCTATTAGGGCCCTAAATCCTTTTTAGGGTTAACCTGCCAGACAATGGCCTAATTCCCCACTTCTTTGCAGGTTCATTAGGAACTGCCTACCTTGTGGCAGCAAATTAATTTTGTCTCTTATGGCATCTTCCCTCCCCGCCTCCCCTCCCCGCCCCCATGGTGTCTTTTGTGAGTTTAGCTAGAGAACTTGATGAGGACAATATAGCCTCCTCCAGAAGAGCATCTGAATTCCCTGGGAAAGACTCTCTTCCCATACATTATGCACCTTTTGGATGCAAAATCTACATTCCCTGGAAAAGACTCTCTTCCCACACATTATGCACCTTTTGGATGCTAAATCTACATTCCCTGGGAAAGACTTTTCCCACACCCTATCTCAAGTATGTTCCTTTAGGATGCAAAGCCCAAATTGTTTTGTTTCTGTATATAAGTAAGCCCTGAGAAAATGTCTCTTTGCAATTCTTTGACATTGCCCACTAAGAGAACATCTTAGTGTCTTTCTCTCTTTAATAAAGTGCCTTTTCTTATCACAGCCTTTTGTGTAGCGTTTCTGGCTGCGAACCTAACTTGGTGTTTTGGAGAACTAGGAGACCAACCCATATTCCTGCCACGATCCATACCTCATCAAACTTAGCTTGTGTTTTTCCCCTTGTTGATGGCTAAAACTGTTATGCCAAAGTTCCCTTTTAATGTGGTGACCTACCTGGGTGTCTTTTAAAGACACATTGTGTGGCTAATCAGACGTGGTTGTCACTGTTGCGGTATTCTTGAGATGCCATTGATTCTTTATAAGTGGCTAACTGGACACGGGGGTCACTACTGGAGTGTCCTTAAGAAATACGGAACTCTGGACAAGGTAAGAGACTTTTTCTTTCCTTATCTTGTGGTGGACACTACAGTCATCAAGACTGCAGTCGTTGTTTGGAGCTCTTGGGAGCTCTGGCACAATTCTTTAGGAATTGCTGTGGCTCTATCTCTAAATGAGATACGAGGGAAGCTGCAAAGATTTGGAAAACTAAGTTTTTACCTGTCCACAATCTAGACACTCAGCTACCTCAAAAATCTTTTCCTGGAGCAGATACTTTGCTTGAGGAAACTCTTTCTGTCCAAATTCTTTTCCAGACACAAAAGCCCGTCCTTTGCATCTCAATGCATTTCTAGAGAGGTTCTCCCCCACCCTAGCTCTGGCCTCTCCTCCCACTTCTTCCATCCAGTGGGGAGTGCATACATTTGAAAACAGGACTAGGTTTCCCTGCTTTGGTCATCCTGTGTTAGAACAATGCCGGCCCCTCCCACTTTTGCATGCTCAGGGGGTTATCTACAAAGACTGGGGATTTTAAAACGCCATTTGGTTTGGCTTTAATGTTAATGTCCTACTGAATGTTGTAATTGTGCAGTCTAAGTGTGACCAGTGTTCTGTATGTCTTGTATGTTTAAATTAGACAGTCTAGTTGTGCTCTGTGTTCTGTGTGATTTTTGTCTGTTAAATTGTTTGTAATTTGTTTGTTTGTTTTGTTCATTTAAGAGCT
Organism: Sarcophilus harrisii; assembly: GCF_902635505.1. Lineage (NCBI taxonomy): Eukaryota > Metazoa > Chordata > Mammalia > Dasyuromorphia > Dasyuridae > Sarcophilus > Sarcophilus harrisii. Next base: position 481,279,798 of record NC_045427.1, on the reverse strand, counting down.
CTGTTAAATTTAAGAACAATGATCAAAATTGGGAATTGGTTATTTCAATACTGAACTCCAGCTGGAGAAAACATTTGATCAGGAATTTAAAGATGATTCTAAATTTGGGAAACGAATTGGTTATCCTTAAGTATAAGATCTTAAAAGAACAATAGCTTGTTAAAGAAGTTCTGTTAACCTGCCTGAACGGGGTCTGACTTTTCTGAAAGTTTCTGAACTATGGCCAAGTTGGACCTTAGGAGAAGTCCATTGGGAATAATGGCCACATGGGGCCAGAAGGAGAGAAAGAAACTCTGTTGTTTTATTATTTGAAATGAGATAGAAATGGATTATATGCTTTAAATCCAGGTCTGTTGGATTTGTGGGTTTTATGGGATTCCCCCACCCACCCACTGATTTATGCTACTTTAAATGTTGGATGGGGTAGGGATCTTTTGTAAAGATTTAAACTCTTCCCCCACTGCTGCTACTTCAGCTATAGGAGCATTTAGTTAGCCTGGAGTGAAGTTTGATTTCATTCCCCACCCTTGTCTCTTTGGAAGTGGAGTGGGGGGAAGGGTAGTCACATGGAATCCTATTCTCCCCTCTATCTCTAAACTGTTCCAGACATTTTTTTAAATCAAGTTGTAGCTACCTGGTTCTTGGTTAAAAGCAGCAAACTGATAAGGTTATGGTAAATATCTGTTTAGGATTTGTTACTAGAGGTAAAATTTCTTGGGTTTGTAGTTAATATGTCACTGCATTTTTTCCTCCTGTAATTGATTTTTATAATTGGAGCAATGGTCAATAAGAAATTGTTAATTCAATTATGTCATACCTTGCTATTTCCAATCTGGTTATGTGTAATCATTATATCCTAAATACTTGAGCAAATAAGTATTTAGTCTGATCATCTATTGGTTACTAGATATTGTGTCTGGATATTCAAGGTTTTTTTTTAAGGTTTATAACTAATGAGAGGCCACATCTTGTAGCAGTTCTTGTGGACCAGTCTTTCTTTCTCAGACTGTTCTAACTTTTCTTTGTTAGATTTGTTTTTATTTCTAGATTTGGTCAAATTGCAGATATATTGACTTGCTTCTGGGACCTCCATCAAGCTTTGATTGTCAGCACACCACATACACCCATCCCCCTCCCCTCAAGGACTGAGCATTGTCCCTGTTCAGCAGGAAGAAGCAATTAAGAACCATTGCCCACTTTTCCTGATGTAATTTGGACTGATGGGGGGGAGTGGGAAAGTGGTTGACTTGTTAGAATTTTAACTGTATTACTGTGCTGTGTTTAAGACTTGGGATGGAAATTGTTAAACTTGTGTAACTATTACTTTATGTTTGAGGGACTTTTAGTCTGTTATGTATACACATATGTATATGATTTATATGTGGGATGGTCACTTGATAATTCCTTTCCAAAAGAAAAAAAAGGGAGGAGAAGAAATAGGAAATTGGGGAAAATGGTATCTTGCTAGTTCAGATTTAATTGGAAGTCCTTTACTCCTTGCTTAAATTTACTAGACTATGATTTGCTGGTTGTGCTTTAACTTGGAAATCCCTTATTCTGTTGGAATTGCCCTGGCAGACTCAGTTTTGGGGATTATTTTTTAGAAACAACCAGAAATTGGATACCTGTCTTGGGACTGGCAGTCTCTCTGAGCTGTTTCTCCACTCCTGTTACCCCAGGTCCTTAATTAGTATTTCAGCGTACTTAAAAGGACCTTGTAGTTGATATTGAGGTCTCTAAAAGTTTGGGATTTGCCTGCCTTGGTCTAACTGCATAATCTGCTCAGAAATCTGATGCTCTGGGCAGGACAGGTGGAGCTACTTCAAGCCTCACCCTTCTCCCCTGGAGTGAGTTGCCCCTCTGAATGGGCAGCACAACTGCCTTGAGCCCTGCTGCTCTGTAAGCCAAGGCCAAGTCATGCACAAATGACCACAGCTGTCCATATTCTCCCCAACTGCAGAGGATCTGACAATTGATTGTCAGAAATAATTGAAATAAGGAACTTTGTGTATTGCTGATTAACTCTGGGTTATCAGGGAGAGACTTGACCTTGCCATAAGTCCTTGCATTGGTCTAGCTTTATTTTGATGGTGCTAAGACCTTCTAAAGGAAGGTAATTCAAAGATTTGAATTGTCCCAAGAGAAAAAGTGGGGAATATAGTTATGCCAAAGTTCCCTTTTAATGTGGTGACCCAGTTCCTCCAATTGTCCTATTTAGTTATTCTGCATTACAAAACTACCCTTTGTTATGTGACCTATGGTGTGGGGTTTGTCACCAAATGATGGCAGGCACCAAAAGTTTGGTCATGTGAAGAATTCACAATGGCCATTCTCTTTGGCAAAAAGTAGATTTATTTAGGGAAATAAGTTATAAACAAAATGAAGGGATACAATGGACACTGGGAATGGTGAATATGAAATAGAGTGGGAGAATATGAAAGACAAGCTCCTCAGTGGAATTCACAATTACTCAGTAAAAAGGGAGCATCCCAGGAGTTTGGGGCCTGTGCTTAGCTGGCAGGCTAAGTCCTGGAACGGACATAACACCCTAAAAGAGTTAGTCAGCTTTAAGGAGGAGAAGTGGGCTTGGGAAGCATAGGGAGTTAGGAGTGATACCATGTGACATGGGGGAAGGGGAAGAGAAAAGACACAATGAGGCAGAGTGCCTTGGTGGACTGACTCAAAGGAAAGCAGCAACCATTGTAATGCCGAAGAAACTGAGCAAGACAGAGGTTAGAGACCAATTCAATAGTTTATTAAATGGAGAGAAATACTGGAACCAATGGATCCATGGTTGATCTCAGGGCTAGAAGAGACTATTATCTCAAAGAGTCTAGCCCCGAATAGGGGCAGCGAGCTTTTTATAGAATAACAAGAACAATGACATAATGGAAGTACCTAGGTGGGGATAACCTAAAGGAGGGAGGTTACTGATATTCTAATGACATCTAAAATAGATAAACATTTATCTTGCAAATATTAAGAAGGAACATCTATAAAACTTTTATCTCAAACATTAAGAGGGAAAGGTTATAACTTAAGGCAGAATAACTAAATAGGACAATTGGAGAAACCGGGTCACGACATTAAAAGGGAACTTTGGCATAACACCATGGGATAGCCTGTAAGTAGATTTTATGGGGAAAATTTAGTCTCAGGGACATGACTGGAATTGCTGACAGGACATGGTAAGGTGAGACCCTACAAAGGGTAAGTCTCAGGAGTTTGACATAATTTGGATTTCAGACTGTACAGCCTCCCCAAAAGGAGGGACCTAGGAGCTAAACTGATCTCTATCAGAGCCTTCTACAGTATTACCCCAGAGATAAATAAGTTCCTCTACTAACCACACCTAACACAGAAGACCTCATCACTGTAATTTAGCAAACAGTCAATGGTATAATAATAAAAATCTTTGCCTCTTGATTTGGAGGTCTAATTCCATAAATCTGAAACCTCAATATACTTTTGGGATCCAAATTCCTACTCTCAAACATTTAATGGACTGTATGGGCAGTCTGAAATCCCTGAAATTCCAATATATTCTGGGATTCAGCACTTCTGCAACTCCATATCCCATCATTCATCTTCTTCTCTATGAGGTAGACCAAGGTGGGAATTGCATATCTAAATATTAAAACCTATTCTGTAAAACTCTTTAAGATTTCCAGTTCCAGTTGGGCAACAAAGCTCCTTCCTTCCTTCCTTCCTTTTTTTCCTTTCTCTTTTTTCTTCTCCTTCCCTTATCTCCTTTACCTTCAGGTATTCTACCCAAAGGAATATAAATTTTGATTGCTGAAAACTCAAAAGATATCTTGAGGTTTATGGGTTAGATTTCTTTTTTAAGGACCATGTCTTAAGCCTCGATCATTATGAGTTTCCCTGATTAACCAACATAGGTCTCAGATCAAGGGTCATTGTTTGGGTTCTGATGACTCAGAGTGAATGTAAATGGCAATTATTTCTGTTTTGGCTGGAAATTCTGAATGTCTTCCCCTTCCAGACTGATTTTTTTTTTTTTTTTTGGATTAAGTAAAAAGCCATTCTCTGCCTCATTTCTGTCTAGCCTTAATCATTAAATGAGCATTGCCTCAGACAAACTGAAATCTGGGAAAGATCTTAGTTTTAAAAGACCAAAATTTCCCACTGCAGTTTAGCTTATAGGTAATAGTAATGATAGATCATGTAGGGCTGGAAAATCTCCATGCCCCGAATGCTGTGGAAGTTTCCTGTTCCTGACACAGGACAGCTTTCTATATTGACAATGGAAAATCCCCCAAATACCCCAACCAGTCAGAAAATGTGAACTCTTTTGAGAATGATTATCACATTCTTCAATTAGGATCAATGTTCTTCATTTTTTGTTTATGTTTCTCATTCTGATGGTCCTCATTTATGAGTTATAAAAATGCTTTTTAAATTCAGTTCAGGATCCTTGGCCACTGAGGATCCTTGTGATGAGGTCAGGGTAGCAATTACTAATTTAAAATAAACATGTGACAATTCTCTCATTTTCTTTGCCAAAAAGGAGGTTTATTTAGAAGAAGAGGTTACAGATAAAATGGAAGAGGTAAAATAGGCACCAGACACAATAAATATGAAATAGATTTGGGGCAGTAATAGGATTACAAGGAAAGGAGTTTGGAAGAATCCATTGAAGGAATATGCCTGGATATGTTATTTACTGGCAGGTTAAATCCATAGAAGAGTTTAGTAGCCTAACCAGTTAGCTATAGTATAGCTAATGACACCATTAAAGGGAAGAAGGATTTAGCAAAGATCTTTATCATGAGTGCATCTTTTATAGAGGAAATATAACCTTGGTGGTTTCTCAGAGGATGAGAGGAAGTACCAAGGAAGAATTTGGTAGCGCAGAAGGAGGGATCAAGGAGGACCCTGATAAAATATACCTGGTAGACTAGGTTCCAGACCTGTCTAGATATGCTCATCAATATCTCAAAGGTTGTTTAAAGATTCCCAGAGGTATAAGGGATTAGATAATGAAGGCTGAAAGATCTCCAAGTCTTAGAATCAAATATGATAGTCTGGGACTTGGTTATGCTTAATAATAGCTGGTTGGGCTTCTTCCTGACAAGAAAAGAGAGTAAGCTCAAAGTCTACATCACTTGGACCTCTTTCATTGGCAATTATTAGTCTTGTTAATAAATTGATCATTTTCAAAACTCTTTGCTTCAGTTTTCCTTATTTTCAGATTTTCAATCACAACACATTGAATCTCCTTTTAAAAAGAATATACTTGAAATATGCTCTAAAATACTCTAATTCTCACTTTATGTTTTAAGCTAAACCAAAACATGATAGTTTATTTTTTTTTTTCTTAACCAATCACTGTGTTAGGTATGTCCCTCCAGCCTCTTGTATATAATGTACTATGTAATGTAGAGTATAAATGAAGGTGGATAAAGGAACAGACTATTCATTTTATTTAATAATCATGGAGACAACTTTTAGTATGTGGGCTCCTGGTAAACAGGAATAATGTTTTAATGTACAATTAATTCTCAATTGTCTACACATGGATTACCTACAATCCATTTTCACTGCCAGGTTGGCTGCTTCCCCCACCATCTGGGTAAACTTCCTTCAACTTTCAGCTGTGGTGTTTGCTCAGGGAGTGGAAACTAATTTAATAAACAAAACATAATTAAGAAATGTGGTGCCCAAATACATTACATCATGCATCCCTAAATCAAATATGAAACTAGGTTATCTGATTACATTATCCTAGTCACAATCCCTATCTAATAGCATCACTTTAAATAGGAAATGACTATACTTTCTAACTCATACAGAAAACTAATATTTCATGGACTTCCTAAATGCTCATTTATAATGAATGCTCTTTTTATTCTTCTACTACTCTCTAACATGAACACCCTTTCCCACTAAAGCCAGGCAGTCTCTTCTCTGACACAAACCGTGCCATTCTTAGTCTAGACTCACCATTTATCGATGCTGTTGCCCTATTCTTGCTCCCACGATGCTCCTGTTTTTCAATTTAACATTCCATCATATTCAAGTTTTCAAATATTAATTAAGTATTCAAATGGCAAAGCATATTATTTTTCTAACTCCTATAAATCATTTAAGGCCCAGGTCAATTTCTATCTTTCCATGAAGATTTCTGACTACTCTTACCATATTGTTTATACCATAAATATATAATTCTGTATTGTGGTTTAAGTCCTTCATGTATGTTCTTTTAGAATCATCAACTCGATTTTAAGCAACTTGAGGACAGGGTCTCTTTTACTGATTTTTTTACTCCAAATTTTGCTCCAATAATATTTTCCTTCATTGCTTAATGAAATCCATAGTGGAGAATTATTATTAGTGCATCTTATTTTTCTTCCTACCCAGAATACTGTGCCTGTTCTTAAAGGGGATTGAGAAATCCTACAGTTGATGCAGAAAATAACCGTTCAGTAAAATTATAGGAATGAAAAATTTGTCACCCATCATTGAAATTGACATTTAAGTAAACATGTATTTTTACCAAAGAGAGGTGCTTCTTTCAGGCTCTTCCATGACTGTCCTGAAGGGAAAAGTAAAGAGTTAATATAGTTCATCTCTCAGGATGCTATAAAAGTTACAAATATCATCACTTTGTGATTCGATGATTTCATGCCTGGAAATAAGCCCTGAAAATGTTATTGGAAACAAAATTGATGACCTTACAAAAATTTTCAGAACAGCATTATATATAATTCTAAAAAATACCTCGTTATAAGGAAAAGGTTAAAACAACAGTGACACATTAATATAATATTATTTATATTGGTAAGTTTGAGAAATACAAAGAAATCTGGAACAATCTTCATGAAATAATGAATAATGACAAAAAACCAAATTATGTCCTGAGACCAAAAAAGAAAATAAGTGAAGGAAAATATATGTATAAAAAAAATGTACAATGGAGACCTAGAAAGAGAATGACTGAAAAGTTATGATAACTTACATGTTAGAATTAATTAAAATCTAAATTGTTCCAAACTGGGTTATAATAAAGTCAGCTGACTCAAGAACTGATTGTTAAATTTTCCGCATGAGCATTTATGCCTCATAAAATGGCAAAATATAGCTTGAGAATTAGAATTAGAAATGCTTTCAATATTGAGGAAGCTGCTGAAAAAACTTTCCATTTATCTGAAAGGAAACCTTTTTGAGCTTTGCATGAACTTTTAGCCATGAGTGTGATGTATTTTTCTACCACTAGATGGTGCTGATATCTCTGGGATGAATCTAATTTTTCTTATCCAGGTTTCATGAGATCATTGCTTAAAGGACAGTGGTTTTCAAAATTCTGATCTTTTTTGATCAGTTAAAAAAATTGTATATATACTCTCAACATAAAGATATTTATTTACTTAATAACAAACATACATGTAATACTGTATTCATACATTATGTGCATTGTAATCAAATTTAAGAATTAAAATAGAATTTTTAAAGGATATTGTAAAAGCAACATAATTTTTTTAAAATAACAATTTTTAATGTCATTTAAATATAATATAAATGTAGGAAGCTCCTGGTGAGGAACACCCTCTGCCAACATAGATTCATACTTGCTCCACAGTTGACACCTGTTTCTAACAGAGTTAGTTGCCAGAAGTATTGAAAAGCTAAATGACTTTCCTAGTGTCACACAACCAGCTTATATCAAAGGTAGGACTAGAACTGAAACTGGATTCTTCCTGACTCCTAGGCAAAATCTTTTATTCACTATACCATGGTGTTTTTCTGAGTGTCTTGTTCATTATATTATGTAGCTCTAATGGCTCATCATTTCTTATAGAACAATAATATTCCATAACCTTCACATACCATAACTTATTCAACCATTCCCCAATTAATAGGCATCCACTCACTTTCCAGTTCTTTTCCTCTACAAAAAGAGCTGCTAGAAGCATTTTTGCACATATGGGTCCTTTCCCCTCTTTTATGATCTGTTTAGGATATACCCAATAGAGACACTGCTAGATGAAAGGGTATGCTCCTTTGGGCTTTGTTCCAAATTGCTCTCTAGAATGATTGGAACAGAAACATTTAATCTGACAAAGGAAAATAATCCAATATGGGAAAACTACCTGCTTTTTAGAAAAGTAGTTTTTCTACTTTTAAAGGGGGGAGGAGGGCAGGGAAGAAAAATAGTTGCCTTTACTTACCTTGTTCTAGATTTTTTTTTTCCCAAAGAGTTTGTTAGGAATTTATTTTTTTTTTTTATTGATGATACACCTTTATGCAGATTTTCATATAGCCCAGAAATAATTTTTGGAAACCACAACTTTTGTTAACAGAATTAAATTTCAAATACCTAGACTAAATTTTGTGCAAAAAAGTCTATTGTACCCTTGATATTCATAGAATCATCATGGATCACAGGTTTAGAGCTAAAAAGAACCTTGGAGGTTATCACATCCAAAACTTCTTGGCATATGAGGAAACCAAGGTCTGACACAGATAAATGTCTTACCCAAAGTTATGCAGTTCATAAGTATAAAGGCCAGGATTTAAATTCAGATTCTTTAAAGCTTGGAGTTATCTCCATGAATATAAAAACACAGGGCTCAATAAAAGAAGTTGTTGGCTTGCATCCAGGTTAAAAATTTATTTTTCTTCAACATTTAGTATATGTAGTGGTCCAGGAGAAATTCTCCTTTCACAAAGTGAAGATTTTTTTTGGATGATTTCAAAATTTTTTAAAAATAGGATTTCACTATATTTAACAACAAATAACCAGGGGTGGTAGTATATCTAATGCCTGCTATTGGAGCAGCTGAGGCTGGTGGGTCACTTGAATTCAGGAGTTCTAAACTGAAGTTGACTAAGTTGATTGGGTGTCACACAAAGCCCAATGCTAAAATGGTGAGCATCTGAGACTGGGGGACCATCAGGCTGCTGAAGGAAGAGCAAACTAAACTGAGGAAGTGGGATAAAGCTTCCATGTTGAATAAGAGAGTACAGTGAGGCTGTGAATGACTGTGCTTCCAGCCTGGGTGAGATAAGGTAGCCCAGTCTTAGTCTCAAAAAACAAACAACCAGAAATCAAGTAAAAGGTTTGGTGATGCTTAAAGAGAGGTTGGTTGTTAGAAACAAGATTTTCATTTTCATAGGGGTTAGATTATGGGGAACTTTCCCTTATAGAAGAAAAATTCTGTACATTATAATTTGCTCCACAGTTGGCATCTGTTTCTAACAGAGTTAGTTGCCAGAAGTACTGAAAAGCTAAATGACTTTCCTAGTGTCACACAACCAGCTTATATCAAAGGTAGGACTAGAACTGAATAGAACCCAAATCTGTCAACAAACATTTTAGTTTTGAAGATAGGTTCATGCTGGAAGAAATTACCCTGATAATCAGAATTCTTTTTCTGCCTAAGCAATTTACAAATTACATTTTGTAGCTGTTGTTTGTTCTTCATTCTAGAAGGGATCAAGACAGCAGGAAGGTGATTCCTCGATGAGTTAAAATTTATTCTCAGACTCTCAGACCGCACTATATGTGTGGTATCCTCGGTGAGTCCCTTTTACCTCAGTTTCCTCATTTGTAAATAAATTGCAGAAGGAAATGGCAAACCGCTCCAGTATCTTTGCCAAGAAAATCCCAATGGGATCATGAAGAATCCCATGGGAGGACTGTGCCAAGCCACCTGCCTCACTTTCTCTTCCAGAATCATCTGGGTCCAGTGGAAAGATATAATAACAGGATGACTAGAGAGGACCCTAGATGTAGTGAGAGACTTTGGCCTTTGAAAGGTCTTTAACACATCTCAGTTTGACTGAGACAATGCCCAATCAGTGATTAAAGCTATGTAAAAAAATGAAGCAGAGAATTTCTTTTACCAAGTCAAAAAAAAAAAAAAAAAAAAAATCAATCTGGGTGGGGAAGACCCTCTGGGTTTCAAAATGGAAACAATTGCTATTTACATTTTCTCCAAGCCAATCAGGGTCTAAACTATGACCAAGTGTGGCTTAGCTTGGGATCTATTATTATTGGTCACTCAATGAGAGCCAGAGTAATTTGTATTTAAGGCATGCTCCTAGTCCTTGAACGATTATAGTAATTGTGAACCCAAAGACAAAATTCCAAAGCAAAGTAAAAAGAAGACACAAATGAAATTTAGAGTTTTTACTTGCTAAATAGAACCATAGTGATATAAATTTGAGAGATTTTGCTATATCACTCCCTCTAAAGATTTCCCTTTCAATTTGGTCAAAGATGAACAAAGAGATATCTCTAAGGATTAGATTAAACCAAAAGATGTTTCTACACTTAGACAAACTCTTAGTCTGAAGGATTTAAGTTCCCTCTTTGAAACAAAGACTTCGATTCAAGAAAGACTAATGAAGGTTTTGATTTGAGTTGTCCAGAGAACAAGGACTTTAAATCAGGATGCCCTTATGTTATTTACTTGTTACAATACAACTGAGGCCTTAATGCTATATTCTTCGTACCTCACACACAGAAATAATACTTCCAAGACCCCATTTGGGGTTTTCTTGGCAAAAATACTGGAGCGGTTTGCCATTTCCTTCTGCAGCTTATTTTATAGGTGAGGAAACTGAGGTAAATAGGGACTCACTAAGGGTCACACAGCTAGTGTCTGAAAGTAAATTTTAACTCAGAGAAGTCTTCCTGATTCCAAGCCTAGTGCTTTATCCTCTGCACCCCCCAGCTTTCTTACTCATACAGCTGCCCTCCTAGTTTAGACCCTTCTCACTTTTCACAGGGACTATTGCAATACCCTCTTAACAGTCTTTTCTTTTCAGAACATCTTCCACACAGCTGACAGACAATAAAGCACATGTCTGAGCATGTCACCTCTCTGCTGGAAAAAAAAAATGCCAGTGGCTCTTTGCTGCTTCTGAGATAAAATGAACTGTTTGGTTTGTGAAACTCCTCATCATCTGGCTATAGCTTAACCCCTCTCTCATCCATTACGTTCCAGACAACTGGCCTTCTTGTCAACCTGATCAGAACATGCTGTTCCTCCTATTCTGTACCTTTGCAAGGAAACATCCCCCACATATGGAATGCACTCGCTCCACCTCTGCCTCCTAGAAATCCTCATTTCCTTCAAGGGTCATTTTCACTGCCATCTCCTACAGGGGGTTCTTCACAACTCTTTCCAGGTGTTGATGCTCTTTCCCATCAAATTACTTTGTATTTATTTCATCTATATCATATATTATATGGATTTTTTCCTTATGAATTTTGCCTTTCCTATGTCAGAATGCCAGTTCCTCAAAGGCAGGAATTGTTTTATTTTCATATTTTCATTCCCAAGGCCTTACACAGAACCTTTTACCTAGCAGGTGTTTAATAGAAGCATGTCATATGAATGAAAGAAGGTAGGCAAGGTTTGGGGAATTCTCCCAGTGAGCTCAGTGAAGCTGTAATGACAAAGGTCACTTTTAATGGGGTGACCAGTTCCTCCATTTGTCCTATTTCCTATTCTGCCTTAAGGTTATGACCGTCCCCTCTTAATGGTTGAGATAAAGGTGTTATAGACATTCCTTAATGTCATTAGAATATCAGTAACCTCCATCTATGAGGCTACCCCCACCTAGGTCTCTGCATTATGTCAATGCCTCTCTGCATTATGTCAATGTTCTTGTTATTCCATAAAAGGCTTGCTGTCCCAATACTTGGGGCTAGACTCATACTCTCCTCTAGCCCTGGGATCCATTGGTCCCAGTATTTCTCTCCATTTAATAAACTATTGAATTGGTCTCTAATCTCTGTCTTGCTCAGTTTCTTTTGACATTACATTTGGAGGCCCCAGCGAGATAATTAGAAAATGAGCAGGATAAGAGATGAGACTTTGGGGTCTCTGCCTTGGGCCAGGGTGACTGCGAATCTGAACTCTTGGCCTGGAGAGGTCGGGCCCTCCTGGATTTCTTTCCAGAGCTTCCGGGAAAGAGAGCAGTTTCCAGCCACAATAGCCTGATGGTAGACAACCCCATTTCAGCCACAGGAGAGTAAGTTTGTCTGGGTACCTTTTGGGGTACCATGTGGTTTTGTTTGGTTGGTTTGGTTGATGAATAACCGGATTCACCGGGTTGCATGGTTGGTTGTACGGTTGTCACTTTTGGGGTGCCCTTTTCTTGGGGTACCGGTTGGTTTGGTTGATTAATGAATTAATGCAGATGTCACTTGGGGTGCCCTTTTTGGGGGTGCCATTTGCTTGGTTGATGAGTGGCCTACTGGACTCAGGAGGTCACTACTGGAGTGTGATGGAATTTTGGACAAGGTAAAAGACTTTTTCTTTCCTTATCTTGTGGTGGACACTGCAGTCATCAAGACTGCAGTCGTTTTGGACCTCTTGGGAGCTGTGGCACAATTCTTTAGGAATTGCTGCGGCTCTATCTCTAAAAAGAGATACGAGGGAGGCTGCAAAGGTTGGGAAAACTAAGTTTTTACTTGTCTGCAATCTAGACACTCTGCCGCCTCAAAACTCTTTTCCTGGAGCAGATGCTTTGCTTAGAAACTCTTTCTGTCAACTCTTTTCCAGAGACAAAGGCCGTCCTTTGCATTTCTAAGAAGGTCCTCCACTTCTTCATTGAGTGGGAAGTATATACATTTGAAAATGGGACTCAGTTTCCCTGTTTGGGTCATCCTGTGTTAGAGTAATGCTGGCCCCTCCCGCTTTTGCATGCTCAGGGGCTATCTACAAAGACTGGGGGTTTTAAAAATGCCATTTGGTTTAGCTTTAATGTTAGTGTCCTACTGAATGTTGTAATTGTGCAGTCTAAGTGTGACCAGTGTTCTGTATGTCTTGTATGTTATTGGATAGTCTAGTTGTACTCTGTGTTCTATGTGATTTTTGTGAAATTGTTTGTAATTTGTTCGTTTGTTTCGGTAACTTAAGAGCTCTGTTAAATTTAAGAACAATGATCAAATTTGGGAATTGGTTATTTCAATACTGAACTCCAGCTGGTGGAAACATTTGATTAGGAATTTAAAGATTATTCTAAATTTGGGAAATGAATTGGTTTTCCTTAAGTATAAGATCTTAAAGGAACAATAGCTTGTTAAAGAATGTCTGTTAACTTGCCTGAAAGAGGTCATGTGCCTCTAATTTTACCTAAAGTATGTAACAAGGACTTTTCTGAAAGCTTCATCCCTGGCCAGGCTGGGCTTAGGAGAAGTCCATTGGGAATAATCACATGGGGCCAGAAGGAGAGAAAAGAAACTCTGTTGTTTTATTATTTGAAATGAGATAGAAATGGATTATATCTTTAAATATCTGCTGAACATGAAGGTTTTAGGTTCCCCCCACCCACTGTTTTCTACTTTTGTTGGGTGGGTGGGATCTTTGTAAAATTTAAATACCCCCCACCAGCTATAGGGGCCATTTGTTGCCGGGTGTTTGCTCCCCACCCTTGTGGAATTGGGGAAGGGTAGTACTAATTCTATTCTCCCCCCTTCCTCTAAACTGTTCAGACATTTTTAAAGCCAAACTGAAAGGTTATGTAAATATCTGTTACAGTAAAATATCTTGGGTTTGTAGTTAATATGCACTGCATTTTCTCTCCTGTAACCCATTTCTATAATAGTCAATAAAATTTTTTCAATTATGTCTACCCTTTGTTTCCAATCTGGTTATTGAATCACTATATCCAAATACTTGAGCAAATAAGTATTTAGTCTAGTCATTAAGTTACCAGATATTGCACGGATATTCAAGTTTTTAAAAACATCTTGTACCAGTCCTTGTGGACCGTTCTTTCTATCTCAGACTTTCTAACTTTTCTTTGTTAGATTTGTTTATTTCTAGATTTTGGTAAATTGCAAATATATGACTTTTCGGGACCCAGATCAAACCTTTGTTTGTCCAGCTGCCACACTACAGATCCATCCCCCTGGACGAACATCATCCCTAACATCGTCCCTGTCCAGCTTGAAGAAGAAATGCAATCGCCCATCCCACTTTTCTGATGTAATTTGGACTGTGGGGGAATGGGAAAGTGGTTGACTTGTTAAAATTTTTCCCTGTATTACTGTGTCTTTAAGACTTGGAATGGAAATTTTAAACTTTTAATTTATTATGTTTGAGGACTTTTAGTCTGTTATGTATATCATATGGGTATGTTGTATGTGGGTGGTCATTTTATAATTCCTTTCAAAAAAAAGGGGAGGAGAAGAAATAAAATTGGGAAAACTTTTCTAGTTCAGATTTAATTGGAAGTTGGGAAAATTGGTACCTTTAGTTCAGATTTAATTTAAGTCCTTTACTCCTTCTTAAATTTACTGACTTGATTTGCTGGTTGTGCTTTAACTTTCCCTTATTCTTTGGAATTCCCTGCAGACTCAGTTTTGGGGATTATTTTTTAGAAACAACCAGAAATTGGATACCTGTCTTGGAACTGGCAGTCTCTTCCTGTTTTCTCCTCCTTTAAGGTCCTTAATTAGTATTTCAGCTTAAGGACCTTGATACGAGGGCCTTGAAAAGTTTGGGGTTCCTGCCTTGGTCTAACTCAAATCTGCTCCAAAATCTGTATTCTAGTGGCAGCCCTTTTGTTTTCCTCTGGGCGGGACAGGTGGGGGCTCTCAACCTCCCCTTCTCTCTGGAGCCGCTGCCCCTCTAAAGAACCAACCCCGGACCTGCTGCTCTCAAACAGGGGGGTCTCCTACCAAGTTTAACCCCCAATAGAGGATCGACAATTGATTTCAAATAATTAAATAAAGGAACTTTGTGTATATGATTAATTCTGGGGTTATCAGGGAGACTTGTCCTTCATTGGTCTAGCTTTATTTTGATTTACTTCACATAGGGTTTTCAAATTATAGTCTAAGGCCTTCTAGAAAAGGTAAGAAAATTTGAATAGTTCAAAGAAAAAGGAGGAATTAATAAAAGGTCACTTTTTTTTTTTTTTTTTTTAATAGCCTTTTATTTGGATATATACATGGGTAACTTTACAGCATTAACAATTGAAACCTCTTTTCCAATTTTCCCTCTTACCACCCCCACCTCAGATCAGGATGACCAGTGAGTTAAATTTTAAAATATAATTAATTAAGTATAATAAAAATTTTTTTTTACAAAAGAATCAACTCGAATTATTGTACAATTAAACTGAAGGAAATCAAAAATGCATTGCATAAATATAAGGGACGGGAATTCAATGTAATGGTTTTTTAGTCATCTCCAGAGTTCTTTTCTGGGTATAGCTGTTCAGTTCATTACTGCTCCATTAAAATGATTTGGTTGATCGTTGCTGGGGATGGCCGTCCATCAGAACTGGTCATCATCTAGTATTGTTAAGTTATAATGATCTCCTGGTCCTGCTCATTTCCTCAGCATCAGTTGTAAGTCTCTCCAGGCCTTTCGAAATCATCCTGTTGGTCATTTCTTACAGAACAGTAATATTCCATAATTTTCATATACCACAATTTATTCAGCCATTCTCCAACTATGGACATCCATTCAGTTTCCAGTTTCTAAACTACAAAAAATCCACAAACATTTTGGACATACAGGTCCCTTTCCCTTCTTTATAATCTCTTTGGGATATAATCCCGAGTAACACTGCTGGATCAAAGGGTATCACAGTTTGATAACTTTTTGACATAGTTCCAAACTACCTCTCCAAAATGGTTGGATTAGTTCAACTCCCCCAAAATGAATCAATTCCCAGTTTTCCATCCCCCTCCAACAATCATCATTATTTTTTCCTGTCATCTTAGCCAATCTGTCAGTTTTGTAGTGGTATCTTAGGTTGTCTTAATTTGCATTTCTCTGATTAATAATGACTTGGAGCATCTTTTCATATGATAAAATGTTTCAATTTCTTCATTGAGTTGTCTTTCATATCCTTGACAAAAGGTCACTTTTAATGGGGTAAGTTCCTCCATTTGTCCTATTTCCTTTCTGCCTTAAAAGGTTATGACGTCCCTCTTAAAGGTTGGATAAAGGTGTTATAGACATTCCTTAATGTCATTAGAATATCAGTAACTGCCATCTGGGGGCTATCCCACCTAGGTCTCTGCATTATTCAATTTCTCTGCATTATTCAATTTCTTTTATTCCAAAAGGCTTGCTGTCCCAATACTTGGGTAACTCATACTCTCTACCCTGGGATCCATTGTTGTTTTCTCTCCATTTAATAAACTATTGAATTGGTCTCTAATCTCTGTTTTGCTCAGTTTCTTTTGACATTACAAAGCTGGTCCCAGGGAGGCAGCCTATAAAGAATCCTGGGGCTCCCCTCTTTACCCAAACTGGCCTTCTTAAACTAGAAAAATATCTGACACCTGGGAAAAAAACAAACTACCCAACAACCATCAATACTGTAAGGCATGAAAGAATGAGTACTGATAATTGCTTTTTTTGGCTCAGTTTTATTTTATTTTTTTTTTTTTTTTTTTTTGCAGAATGGGCAATGACTAAGCATTTGGAGTGGATACCAGTGAGTCATTCCACTTTTAATTATGCAACTTTTCTTCTCTCTATTGTCAAAACCTTTAAAGCTCATTATCTAGGGCCTAGAATTTCCATTCTCTGGGGAGAGAAACCCCAAAGAGGACTTGGCTTTTTTCCCCTATCTCTAAGCTCTTTAGTATAAGCTGGTACTTTCAAAGATGTGTGTTTCCCTTCGGACTGGGATTAACATAATAATAACTGACATTTTAGAGTCTCTAAAGTTTGCAAAGGCTTTACATATGTTTCCTCATTTGATCTTCACCACAGTACTATTTATTTTCTCTATATGACATATTATATTGAATTCTCTCTGTGAGCATTGCTTCTCCTTCAGCAGAATGCCAGCTCCTTGAGGGCAAGGATTGCTTTGTTTTCATATTTTCACCCCCAAGATCTAGCATGGAACTTTACATGTAGCAGGTGCTTAATTAAAGCATGTTAAATGAATGAAAGAAATGGGGCAAGAGTTTGGGGAAATATTTATATGGTAATGTAGAAAGGAGAAAATGCCTTCATATAACCTACAAACTCTCTCCCCTAAATGTTCATTATTCTAGAAATTCATCCAAATTCTTGCTAAGCATATCCATGGACAATGATGATTTTTCATGAGAAAAATTCTTAGATGATGTTTCTAAAGCAACTGGATATTCTATCTACATCTCAAACTCCACATGTCTAAAACAGAATTCTCCATCTTCTCCTATCTCTATGCCTTACTTTCCTTTCTGTTGAGATCAGCACTTCAAATGATCCAAGTTTTTCAATCTCAGTCATCCTTGACTTTTCCTTCTCTTTCACCCCATTACTCTAATCATTTGAAAAGACTTGTCAATTCTACCTCCCAAATTATTTGTATTCTACCTCTACAATATACCTGATTCATTTCTCTCCTCAAATAACTGCCAGTCCTGCATTCAAAAATCTCTCTCTTAACTGTCTCCCTGGAACTGCCTCACCTAGTTGCCCCTATTTAAACTATTGAAACTTCAGTTTCCTCATCTGTAAAATGAGGATGATAATAGCACTTACCTTCCAGGGTTGTTGAGGATAAAATGAGATGGTATTTGTAAAGAACTCTACAGAGAAGTCGAGATAAAATATTGTAGACAAAATACAGGCAAATAAATGAAAATGGCAGGATGTTCTTTAGGATTGGGGACTTTTCTAGCATTTACTTGAGATTGTGTATGTACTGATATCAGTGGAGCCCATGGTCCAACTAGGGGTTATTACTTGAACTTGGTACTTGATCACCCTATCTCAAGCATACATTTTTTTCCTGATAATATCCTTTTTTTTTTTTTAAACCACTTCCCTTACATAAAGGTCCCTGAAGTAAGATATGATTACATAAACTCTCATTGGTAATGGTTTGTGGCCTGCTCAGATTCAATATGTGCCTTTTTTTTTGCCCTTTGGGTTATGCTTAATTTTACTTTTTTAGAAACTGTGGGGGGAGCTAGGTGGCTCAGTGGCTAGAGCACCAGCCCTGAAGTCAGGAGGACCTGAGTTCAAATGTGACTTCAGACACTTTATTTGTCCTAGCTGTGTGACCCTGGGCAAGACATTTGACCCTAATTCCCTAATCAGGGAAAAAAACAAAAAGGAAACTGTGGTATTCCATAATTAACAGTCACATAGCATCATCAAAAGAATGCTGATGTTTCAAATGATGGCTTTTGTTTTAGGAACAAACCTGGAGTCATTAAAAGAAAGCACTGTACCATTTTTCAAATTAAATATAAGCTATTCTGTTCTATTCTGGTACATTTTATCCTCCACTTGCAATATCTATATAAGATATATGTATTAAAAGGCAGGCTCTATGGATTGTCCATCCAACTCAATCAAAGTCTAGAACTAATTGGAAGATGCATCTTATCCTACCTTCCTTGTGATAACCCCTCATAGGGCTTATCTCCAACATTACTCCATTATTCTCTTTTATCTATTATTGCCTAGAATTTCTCCACTTTGCCTCCTCCTGCTAGTATTATCCCCAAACTATGAAAGCTCCCACATCTTTTACTCCAGGCATAGGCTCCTCAACTTATCCTCTAAATGGTCAAAGGATATGAACAAAGAGTTTTCATATGAAGAAATTAAAACCATTTCTAGTCACATGAAAAGGTGCTCTAAATCACTATTAATCAGAGAAATGCAAATTAAGATAACTGAGACACCGCTACAACCTCTCAGATTGACTAAGATGACAGGGAAAGGTAATGATGAATGTTGGAGGGGATGTGGGAAAACTGGAACACTAATACATTGTGGGTGGAATTGTGAACTGATCCAACCATTCTGGAGAACAGTTTGGAACTATGCCCAAAGGGCTATCAAACTGTTCATACCCTTTGACCCAGCAGTGTTTCTACTGGGTTTATATCCCAAAGAGATCTTTTTTTTCCCCCCTGAGGCAATTGGGATTAAGTGACTTGCCCAGGGTCTCACAACTAGGAAGTATCAACCAGAGTTGAACTCGGGTCCTCCTGACTTCAAGGCTGGTGTTCTATCCACTCAAAGAGATCTTAAAGGAGGGAAAGGGACCCACATGTGCAAGAATGTTTGTGGCAGCCCTCTTTGTAGTGGCCAGAAACTGGAAACTGAGTGGATGCCCATCAATTGGAGAATGGCTGAATAAATTATGGTATATGAATATTATGGAATATTATTGTTCTGTAAGAAATGACCAACAGGATGATTTCAGAGAGACTTGGAGAGACTTACATGAATTGATGCTGAGTGAAATGAGCTCATTATTATATTACAGGAGATCATTATATATGGAAACAACAAGATTATATGATGATTAATTCTCTTTCCAACATTGATATAATTCAGACCTGTGTAATGGAGAGAGCCATCTACACTTAGAGAGAGACTGTGGAAACTGAGGGTGGATCACAACATATTCTCACTACTCTTTTTGATGTTGTTTGTATTTTATTTCCTTTCTATTTTTTTCCTTTTTAATTTGATTTTTCTTGTGCAGAAAGATAATTATATAAATATGTATGCATGTATTATACTTAACATATATATATATTTTTACCACATTTAAATATATTGGATTACTTTCTATCTAGAGGAGAGAGTGGGGAAGATGGTGGGGAATAGATCACAGGGTTTTGCAAGGGTTAATGTTGAAAAATTAGCCGTGCATATTTTCTGAAAGTTAAAAAAGTTTTAATAATAAAAGATCTTATCCTCAGTCTGGAACCTGTATTAGCAGATATGCCAGAAAAATTCCCCCTGCCTTCAGTGTATACACACCTGGCTGGCTGGATCATCTTATGTCTGGAGTTGACAATGAATGGTTTTTTTTTTTTTTTTTTGAAGATGTTTCAGATTTTATTTCAATAATCAATTGAATAGCAAATCCTATAGATTGTATCAATTTAGGAACCTAATCTCATACAGGTATATATCTAGTCATTTACCTAATTATTTAGAATATAACAACTACATATTTTCAGATTGAAAACAGCAAACTCTTAGATATTTGTATTATGCTCACAGTTTCTACTGACTACTTGATCTGATTACAGAAATTTACTATGAGGAAAAAGAGAGACATGATTATACATGACAAGATTAAACATCCTTACATCTGTTTGACAACCAATCATGCAGGAACAATTCCACCTCATAGTCAGACTTGGGAATAATCAGGTGGGAAACAAATAGAACTGGGAAAGTGAGTCAGAAGGATCTGACCTTGAGCAGAGGTTAAGACTGTCCTCCCAGCTCTTGCCCAGATAAGATGTCTACCTGTGACAATTCAGGAAGGCATCCCTCTGAGTAATTTATGGCATTTCTCTCTAATGATGGGTTACTAACTTAATGATCCATCAGGCAGGTTGACAATGAATGTTGAAGAAGCCTTGCAGTCTCCCTTTTTGTTCTGTCTTTGTTTTGCACAAAATAAACATATATTAGGGAGTTGTTAGCTGTATACCAGATCTCATTATATTATCTTTTTTCCTAAACTCATCTCCCTTTTGAAATTTCCTATTTCTACTAAAAATATTAGAAAATGCTCATATACCCAGTATTGCAACCTGGGTCTCTTGATTAACTCCTCATTCTTCCCTATCCTACATATCCAATCCATTGCTAAGTCTTGTCGATTCAACCTCCACAGAGTACATATATACTTTTTCCTTCTCTCTATTCACACGCCTATTTGAGACCTTCCCCCAGACTACTGCAATAGCCTCCTAATTGTTTCTTTTAAGTCTTTCCCTGTTCCAATCAACATATTGTATAGTTGCCACATTGATATTTCTAATTGGATCTAACAGTGACATTCCCGTACTCATGTGGCTCCCTATTGACTCTAGGATCAAGTATTTTGTTATCGGTATCTCATTCACTTATAATTTGCAGTTTTGTATCAGTTTCATAACGTGCACAATTGTTAGTACGCACCACAAGTACATAATGTGTATATGAAAGATGCATTTCCCCAATTTTTTTTACTCAAAGGGGTTCACAATGAAAGCAGTTCTGAGACCACTGGTCTAGCCAATAGGTTCACTTCCTCTCTTTGGTCTTTTCTGTAGTTAGTTAGGTTTATTTTTGTTTTGGTTTTTGAGTCACTATTGATTTCTTTGGGAAATCATTCAGGTTTCAGGAGTTTCGTGCAATCAACGAACTCGCCTGCAGACAGGAACGTCAGGGTTTTCTCCCCCGGGGGTTCTGCTCCAACAGTTCCGAGGAGGGCTGGGCATCCTTGGTGACCACGATGAATGCCTGTGGCGACCTTATTTTAAGCCTCCTTTGATACTGATGAAGAACTGAGGGTCACTTTGGCCCTGCAGGACCCGGCTCTTGGGTTTCCTGACCAGCGCTGTATTCTCCGTGCAATATCGGCGCAGGCCACAAGGTGGGGCCAGTTCCAAGCCTGAGAGGCTTGTCTGGCTTCCCAGGGAGGGGGTCTCAAGCAGGGAGCATCTTCTCTCAGGCAATTTGCTCCTCACCAAGCAGGTGCTCAGTGTTGGTCCTTCGTTCTTGAAGAGGGCCTGACATCAGGCAGATGACGCCGTGACGGGCAAGGGAGCCGGGTGTAAGCGAGGGAGAGCTGTCAAGGTCCCCCGGAGTCACCCGGGCCCAGGGGCAGAACAGAGATCAGGCCACCGGTGGGGGAGAGGGAAAAGGAGGGGGGGTGACCCTGGAGGCAGGGGGGGACCTGGGCCTTCAAAGGGCCTCAGTCTGATGGAGGTGATGGTCAGTAATTTCCCACGGTCACTCCCCCCCAGGATACTGGCTACATCATCATCTCGGGAGCAACCTCTGTACACCAATTGCCACCAACGACCAGGGAATTCCAACGACCTAAGAAAAGACAGCAGTGCTTGGGGCAGCGAAGGGCGCAGCAGACAGAGCCCCAGCCCTGGAGTCAGGAGGACCCGAGGTCAAATCTGGCCTCGGACACTGAACACTTCCTGGCTGTGGGACCCTGGGCAAGCCACTGAACCCCAACTGCTTTGTCAAAAAAAATGATTAACTCCTCATTCTTCCCTACCCTACATATCCAGTCTATTGCTAAGTCTTGTCAATTCAACCTCCACAGAGTACATATATATACTCATCTCACTGGGAAGAATATATGGTTAATGGCACTCTTTGGTCCTATGCTACATAGGAAGACTATGTACCCTGAACCTTGAGAAACTAAAGTATGAATTCAACAACTATCGGATAGCAGCATAATGAGCTAACTTACCTAATTTAGCTTTAGAATCAGGATCCAAAGATTTTAAATTTGGAAGAAACCTTGGAGATCATCTAATTCCTTTACCTATAGCCATTTGCAAATGCAAAATTCTTGAGCCTTCTTCATAAATAAAAAGTTGTAGATTACGATATTTTTTTTTTTTTAGCAGAGCATTCGTGTTAATCATCTTAACCCTGAAATGACAAATTCTATTTTTGTCTTTGGGATCTAGCTGTCCATCAGACTGGCAGTACATAAGAACTGTTCATCTGACTTTATTTCTTGGGATTCAGTTTTTTCATCTGCAAAATGAGGGGGATAGACTAGATAATGTCTAAGGTCTCTTCTAGCTCCAAATCAATGATCCTACAGGAGAGTCTCCCAGAGAGGTCTGCGTGTCAGACTACAACATGGTGACATCACCATGTGATGGTGATTTCTCACCTACTAGGGAAGAAGTTCTATGAAGTAAGAAGCTTAATAGTTGGTGAGTGAACAGAAGAGCAAAATTTTGACTTATAGATGGGTTAGAAAGAGAGATAGTTCAGCACAAATGTAGACCTTATTAGCTTGGAAACAATTCTATGTATTTCATTCTGATAGGGCCAATAGCATCATCTTTGTATACAATGGGTAATGCATTCATGTAGTCTTGATGTTCAGGAAATAATCCTTCTGTGAGATTTAGAATTTATTAGAGGATATTTTTAGAGCATTGTGTCCGGTTTGAGTGACTGTCACGTATAAAGAATGTGAAGAAATTGGAGGGAGTTCACAAATGAGCAATAAAAATGATTAAAGATGTTGGCTAAGAGGAAAAAACTATTAGAACTGAGGCTATTTAACCTAAGAGATGACTGAAGAATGACTTCAAATATAAGAAGTGTTATTGTAAGGGGGATGTTCACCAGCTGTTTTGTTTCCTCAGAAGAAAAAAAAAAAAGGAAATGTGTTTTAACTGTAATAATACAGTAATAACAATAACTGACATTTACATAACATTTTAAAATTTGCAAATTATTTCCCTTCAAGCTTGTGACATTCTGGATTTTGCCACTGTGATTCAGCTGTCTTTTCACCCTGGAATTTTCCTCAGCGTCTGGGACCTTTTCACCCTGGAACATTCCTCCACTATGCTTGGTGAATTCTTTCTGGGGAGGGGCTCTCAGCCATCCATGTTCTGTTTTCCTCCTGGCTGTGGAAGAAAACTCTTTCCAGACTTTGCCACCCTGTGCCTTGGAACACTTTTTCCTTCTACCCATCTCACTTTTTATGTGTTGCCTTCCCCTATTAGAATGTAAGCTCCTTGAAGGCAGGGATTGTGTAATTTTGCTTGTTTGTTCGTTTGGTTTTTTTGGCTTGTATTTGTATTCCAGTGTTTAGCACAAAATCTATACCTATATAGGTAGTAGGCTTCAGCATATGGAAACGTAAGAGATAAATCAGAAATTCAGGACACGGACAAACTTAGTGACACCTTTATTTTGCCATTTGCATCCCATTAATCATAAAGTTCCTTTTCAAATTTCCAATGAGCCATAACTGTATCGATAATGGTCACTGTGGAAGAGTAGGCTCCTATTATCTGGCAAAATATTTCCCAGACATCCAAAATGAAAGTGGGCTTAATATATTTGTAAAATCAGCCATGAGGTAGGATAAATTCTCCTTCCTTTTGTCATCTCCCTTCTTTATTCCTCCCATGATAAAAGTTCCAGAGCAGATCAGAAGCAGTGTAGCTGAGGGGAGGTGGGAATAGGGAGAAAATCTGTTCTGAATCTCTTTCTTAAGTAGAGCCCAAAGAGCCCATGGTCCTCCTTTAGCCAGAGGGTCCAATTAGAAGGGGAAAGGGCAATTAGGAGATGTGAGGACCAGACAGATTCGATCTTAAAGCATAATCATTTCTCATTAATGATTACCTCTCATTTTCACTAACTACTTAGATATGCCATCTCAGAATACTCATTCACCTAAGATCATCCAAGAATAAAAGTTGCTAGGTAATATAATGGATAGAGTGCTGATCTTGGATTCAGGAGGACCTGTTTTTAAATCTTGTATTAGTCATTTATTTAGCTGTGTACTCTAAAGAAGACATTTAACTTCTTAGCCTCAGTTTCTTTTTCCAAAAAATGAGAATAATAATGATTCTCTCCTTATAGAGCTGTTATGAGGATCAAATGAAATATCTATAAAATCATTTGGAAACTTTAAAGCACAATATAAAGACTAGCTATTATTATTAACAAACACAAAAGAAACATAGTATCTTTAAAAAAATTTTAATTTAAACTTTTTTTAATGAATAAAAATCTGTTTTGTGTCCCTCCTCTCTTTTCTTATTGAAGAATAAAAAAGAAAAACAAAGCACTTGAAATAAATATATACATATATATATTTATATATAAAAACACACACACATATATATGTATAATCAAGCGAAATAATTTCCTACACTGACTAGATACACAATATATATGTATACATGTATATATCTAGATATACATATATAAATATAGACATATACATATACATATACTGCAACATAAAAGTGTGAATATAATATTCTTCATCTTGAGAGTATCACTTCTGTGTTAAAATTGTATCTTGCTTTGGTCTGTATGGTCTTTCCCCACTCCTAGTCAGTATCAATAAGTTTATAAGTAGCCAGTATAGATCAGAGGATGGAGCCAAGATGGCTGAGGGAAGGCAGTTCTCCCCAAACTTCTCCATATACCTTTAAGTAATGACTCCAAATAGATTTTAGAGCATCCAAAACCATAAAAAGATAGTGTGAAATAATTTTCCAGCCCAGGACAACTTAGGAGGTTGGGAAGAAAGGTGTGTCATATTGGGGGAGAATGAAGCTCAGTCCAGAACAGGCTGTTTCAGCACAGTCCCAGCCCCAGCAAACCAGGAGCAGGCCATGGAAGCCACTGAATTAGCAAGGGCGGCTTCTGGAAATCTCAGCCCACAGATAGTAAGGAGGTTGAACAACTGGTCACAAGGAGATTACAGGGGTTGCTTTGCTGGTACTGAAGCAGGATTCTCCTGCTTTGTCCATATTTGGATCCTGGCCATAGCCCTAGGATGAAGATAGCAATAACATACCAGGGCTTCTGTCACAGTGGAGCAAGGATCCTCCTCACAGTTCCAGGGCAGAAAAGAATGCTTTTGATCATGCACAGACTAGAACAAAGGGGAGTAGCAAATATACTTCTCCTTACATCATATTACCTTGAAGGAACTGAAGACTTTCAGGTCTCTAAAGGTATCTGAAAACAGTTGCACAAAACTCTTGAATCTTAGGAAGCGCACCCTCCATCTTGGAAGCAGAACCCTAGTTCAACAAAAAGATAAAAGTCAAGTAATAGGTTGGAAAAATGAGCAAACAACAGAAAAGGATTCTGACTATAGAAAGTTACCATGGTGGCAAGGAAGATGAATACACATACTCAGAAGATAAGAAAATCAAAGCTCCTACATCCAAAGCCTCCCAGAAAAATATGAATTGTTCTCAGGGCAAAGAAAGGTTCAAAAAGGATTTTGAAAATCAATTAAGAAAAGGAGGGGGAAAATTGGAAAGAGAAAAGATAGTGATGCAAGAAAATAATGAAAAACAAGTTAGCATCTTGGTAAAGGAGACACTAAAAATACTTTAAAATAGAGTAGGCCAAATGATAAAGGAAATAAGGCCAATAAGGAGAATGTCTTAAAAAGCAGAACTGGTCAATTGGGGAAAAAAATCCAAAGAAGAAAACAACTCCTTTAAAAGTAGAATTGGCCAAATGAAAAAAGAAGTACCAAAGCTCACTGAATAAAATAATTCTATAAAAATTAGAATTGAACAAATGGAAGCTAATGACTTTATAAGAAATCAAGAAATAATAAAAAAAAAAAAAACAAAAGAATGAAAAAAATGGAAGACAGTGTGAAATACCTCGTTAGAAAAATAACCGACCTAAAAAATGGATCCAGGAAGGATAATTTTAAAATTAATGAACTACCTGAAAGTCATGATAAAAAAAAAAGACCCTAGACATTATCTTTTTTTTTTAAATGAATTAATTTATTTTAATACACATTACTTTATGATCATGTTGGGAGAGAAAAATCAGAACAAAAGGGAAAAAACCATGGGAAAAAAAAGAAAAAAGAAGTGAATATAGCATGTGTTAATTTACATTTAATCTCCATAGTTATTTTTCTGGCTGCAGATGGCATTTTCTGTCAAAAATCTACTGGGATTGCTTTGGGTCACTGATAGACATCATCTTTCAAGAATTGTCAAGGAAAACTGCCCTGATATTCTAGAACCAGAGGGTAAAATAGAACTTAAAAGAATCTACCAATTACCTCATGAAAGAGATACTAAAAAGAAAACTCCAAGGAATATTATATTTAAACTCCATAGCTCTCAAGTTAAAGGAGAAAATACTGCAGGCAGTCAGAAAGAAACAATTCAAGTATCTTGGAGCCACAGTCAGGATAGCATAGTATCTGGCAATACAGAAGTTGCATTGAAGGATTGGAGAGCTTGGAATGTGGTATTCCAAAGGGCAGCGGAGCTGGAATTGAGGTCAGGAATACCTACCCAACAAAATTGAGTGTAATCCTTCACGAGGAAAAATAGACATTCATGAAATAAAGGATTTTTGGACATTCTTAATGAAAAAACCAGAGGTGAATGGAGAATTTTACTTTTAAATGCAAAACTTTAGAGCGGGATAGGGAGACAAACATGAAAGGGAAATCATAAGGAACTTAATAAGGTTGAACTATTTACATATCTACATGGGAAAATGGTAATTATAACTTGTAGGAACTTTCTTATTATTAGGGTGATTGGAAGGAGAGTATGTGGACAGAAGGTCCAAGTGTTAGTTGAGTATGAGGGAATGATGTCTAAAGGGGTAAAACTGAAGGGTAAGAAAGAATGTACTGAGAAAGGAAGAGAAAGAGTGGTAGAATAGGGTAGATTGTCACACATGAAAGAGATGCAGGAGAGCTTTTACAGTGGAGGGAAAGGGGGGGAGTCAAAAAGGCATGTTCTCAGAGTTGGCTCAAGGAGGGAATAACATACACATTCAATTAGGCATGGAACTCTCTTTTGCCCTGTGAAGAGTGGGGGAGAGGGGAGTGGATGTGTTTCTGATGGAAGGGAGAGGATAGAGGCAAACCACTTTTGAGGAGGGACAGATTGAAAGGAAAGAGAGAATAGAAGAATTAACAAGAATAATTATGAAAAAATTTTCAACAAGTTTTTCTGATGAAGCCTACATTTCTCAAACATATAGAGAATTGAGTCAAATTCATTAAAACAAGAGCCATGCGCAATTAATAAATGATCAAAAGATAGAAACAGTTTTCAGATGATGTAATCATAGGTACCTATAGTCATACGAAAAAGTGCTGTAACTATTGGTTGGAGAAATGCAAATTAAAACAATTCTGAAGTACTGCCACATATCTATTAGATTGACTAATAGGACAGAAAAGAAAAATGACAAATGTTGGAGGGGATATGGGAAGAATGAGACATCAATGCATTGTTAGTAGAGTTGTGAAATGATTCAAGCATTCCATAAAACAATTTGGAACCTTGCCTAAAGAGCTATAAAACTATCCTTTCTCCTTGATATAGCAATACCATTATTAAATCTGTATCCCCAAAGAGATAAAAAACAAAAAGGGAAAAGGTCTACATGTACAAAAATATTTATAATAGCTCTTTTCCAGGGATAAAATTGAGGGGATTCCCATCAATCGGAGAATGGCTGAATAAGTTGTGACATGTAATTATAATGGAAAATTATTGTGCCACAAGCAATGATAAACAGGACACTCTCTGAAAAAACTGGAAAGACTTCAATGAGTTGATACAAAGGGTTGTACTGTGTAATAGTACAATAATATTGCAAGAACAAGGAATAGCAATTTTGCAAGATGATCAGCTATGAATGACATAATTATTCTTAGCAATACAATGATCCAAGACAACTCTGAAAGACTCATGACGAAAAATGCTATTCATATGCTTCAATCTGCATCGAGACACCATTAGTTCTGGTGTCTCAATGCAGATTGAAGCACACTTTTTAATTATTTTTTTGAAGATTTCTTGAGGATTTTTTTGGTCTATGTTTTCTTTTACAACATGACTATTATGGAAATAATGACTACATGAATGCATGACTACTCATGTATAACCTATATTGATTTACTTGTACTCTCAGTGAGAGAGGTTGGGGAGGGAGAAAGGGAAAGAATCTAGAACTTCAAGTTTTAAAAATAAATGTTAAAAATTGTTTTTACATATAACTGGGAAAAAGTGAAATACTAAATATAAGTAGCCAGTATAAAATAATCATTTCGGGGAGCAAGATTGCAAAGCCAAACTAGAAGTGATATACAGACTGTCCCAAAGATCAATATAGCTTCATTAACAATCTCTATCTTTCTCTATTAACCAAAGATCACATCCTGAGACTATGTGTGTTAAATCAAGGGAAACCATTTAGGTCTTGCTGTGGATGCTTTTGGTCCTGATCCTAAACCTTAGATAAGCTCCATACTCTGCAGATCAGATGGTGCTGATAACTAACTTTGAGATGATGTGAATATTAATGAACTAACTCTAAGGTGGTTTAGTCTGTTCCTCACCAAAACCTTATAAAATTGAGAGATTCTGCTGCTCACTCCTGCACTCTTCTATCTCCATCTAGGTTCATTCTGCTGAGTGTTCCCATCTGGAATTCATGGTTATATGGGTGACTGTCTACAACCTTCTCCCTTTCTATTCTTTTCCCTATCTTGTTTGCCTCTGTATTCCACCCCCACCCCCAACACATTTTGACCACTTGTCTCCATAGTTTCTGTACCTATTCACAACTTTATTCTCTGTGCCTTACTAAAGTATTATTGCAGCATCACTTCCTTGGGTCAAAAGTTATACACAATTTAATAACTTTTGGTATCAGTGGGTCAAAGATACACAATTTTGTAACTTTTTGGACAGAGTTCCTAATTGTTTTCCAAAATGGCTGGACCAAGTCACAGCTTCACCAACTATGCATCAATTAAAGTGACTTTTTCCATAGGCCCTTTAGTGTTTTTAATTTTCTTTCTTTTTTTCTTTTTTACAACTTTGAAAACCTGATCAGCATGAAGTAGAGCTTCAAAGTTGCTTTAATTTGCATTTCTACAATTTCAATTCTAAGATAGAATTGTTGCTTACTCCCAAGTTTCCTATGATTTCTACCCAAGCCATTTGTTCCTCTTTGTTAATCAAAGTAACATCTAAAATAGAAACTCCCTCTCATTGACTCCTTTACCTTTAAAGGATAAAATTATCAGGTGTCTCACATGCCCTCACCTAAGTCTTGCAGACATTTGTAGCTACAAAATGGGAAGAATATCAAAAGAGCCCAGAACTTTATAGGAGACAAAATCCAAGAAAGAAGCCAGCAAAAAATCCATGCCTCAGATATTTGGGTACAAATGCATGAAAGTATAAGTGACAAGCACAGGTGAATGAAAGATACTAAGGCAAGATGCAAATCTGATGTCACTACTTCCCTGAGAGTCAGGATCAGACCTAAAGCTCAAATAGAGTTCAATTCAGCCATCAACAGCAAAGATAGGGGCAAAATATTTCTATACTATAAACAGCTCCCCTTATTTCTCCCCCTTCCCTCCATTCTCTGTCTCAGTAGTGCTCCTCAACTCAATGCCACTGCATTGAGACCAGATTAAAATCTTCTTTGTTAGATCCTTACTCCATCCTCATCTCTTCCCAATCTTCCCAATCTCTTTGTACTGAGGGGGATCAAACTCAAATAGAGAGGGATCCCTGCTGGCTGCATATTAACTAGTGTGTTATTTTAGTCATGTCCAACTCTCTGTGATTCTATTTTTTGAGTTTTCTTGTCAAGTGACTTGCCATTTCTTCCTTCAGATGATTTTGTAGATGAGGAAACTGAGGCAAACAGGAAAATAACAGAGTTACTTGTCCAGAGTCATACAGCTACTAAGTGTCTGATGCTAAATTTGAACTCAGGTCCTCCTGACTCGAGGACTGGAGTCCACTATCCACTGTACCACATCTTGACTTAGAGAACCACAAATTGACACCATCTCTGTGATATTGTACTTTTATTTATTTTGCTAAATATTTCCCAATTAAATTTTAATCTGGTACAGATCTTATATAGGAGTGTTATAGATCACATGTACTGCATATTTGATACCTGTCTGTACTAGATCATTCCCTGTTTTCTACAAATGCATTCAGGTCTTCTCTATCTTAAAAATAAACTCTTACTTTAGCCTCCCATTCTTTCAAGATGTCTTTCTATATCTTTCCTTCCTTTCAGGACCAAATTCCTAAGGAAAAAACTCTCTAGAGTCATAGAGTCTCTAGAGTCTACTTCTTTTCCTCACTCTCACTTCTTGTTTCTTTGTAGTCTGACTTATCCTTACCACTCAACTGAAAAATCTCTCTCTAGGGTAGCCAATGATTTCTAGTTTGTCAAATACAATGGCCTTTTCTCAATCATCATCTCTAGCTTTCCACCATTCGACATTTTTTACCATCCTCTCCTAGATCAGGAGTCTTAACTTTTTTTGCGTGTGTGTCATGGACATCTTTGGCAGACTCTTCTTAGAAGAGTGTTCTTAAATGCATAAAACAAAATACATAGATTACAAAGGAAATAAATATTAATGAAAATAAAGATGTAGTTTTTTTTCTCATCCAAGTGAGCTGATTTCTTAAATTTACCAATGAATCTCTGTGGATTCCAGGTTAAAAACCTCTGTCCTAGATATTCTCAGTTCTCTGGGTTTTTATGACCTCCTTTTTTTTTTTTTTTGTTTTTTTTTTAACATCTTTCTACCTGTGTTACTCATCCTCTGTCTCATTTTCTATATAATTATCCATGTCCTGCCTCCCAACTGTGCATGTAACTGAAGATTCTGTCGGCCTCTTCTTTTCTCTTTCTCTATTGTCTTTTAGTGATCTTATCAATTCCTATGGCTTCAATGATCATCTCTATGCAAGTGACTCTAAGATCAATATATCTGGTCCTAGTCTTTTCTCTGTGTAGCAGTCCCACATTGTTGATTATCTGTTGGATAGTTAGGCATATCCTATAGTCATCTCAAAATCATTTTGTTGCTAAGTCTTTCACAGTTGCTCATCCTTGTTGTTACTGTATATGATGTTTTCCTGGTTCTGTTAACTTTGCTTTGCAAAGTTGATGTAAATCTTCCCATTTTTCTGAGAACATCCTGCTCATCATTTATTACTCTTTCACATCAATAATGCTCAGTCACAATCATGTAACAATTTGTTCAGCCATTACTTCAGTTTCCAATTCTTTGCCATCGAAAAAGGAGCTGCTATAAATATTTTTGTATAATTATATACCTCAACAACGATACTGTATGAGGATGTATTCTGATGGAAGTGGATTTCTTCGACAAAGAGATCTAACTCAGTTTCAATTGATCAAGAATGGACAGAAGCAGCTACATCCAAAGAAAGAACAGTAGGAAATGAATGTAAACTGCTTGCATTTTTTTTTTTCTTCCCGGGTTAGTTATATCTTCTGAATCCAATTCTCCCTGAGCAACAAAAGAACTGTTTGGTTCTGCACACATATATTGTATCTAGGATATACTGTAACCTATTTAACATGGATAGGACTGCTTTCCATCTGGGGGAGGGGGAGAAGGGAGGGAGGGGAAAAATCGGAACAAAAGTGAGTGCAAAGGTTAATGTAAAAAATTACCCTGGCATGGGTTCTGTCAATAAAAACTTCATTAAAAAAAATATTTTTGCACAAATAGGTCTTTTTCCATTTTCTTTGATCTCTTTGGGAGACAGCCCTAATATAGTAGTATTGTTGGGTCAAAGAATGTGCACAATCAAAATGATCACCCTTAAAGAACAAGTCTATGTTATTTCCCTGTTTATAAGCTCCAGTGGTTCTCTACTGTCTCTCGGGGAAAAGTATTGTATCCTAAGTTTGGCATTTAAAAAATTTCACATTCTGGATTCAGATCACCATTCCGGATATATACATTACACCCTCTGCATACTTTATTTTCCAACCAAATTGATCTACTTTCTGTTCCTTATGCAAGGCGTTCCAACCCTCACATCCATGGATTTATATAGACTGTTTTTCCCATGCTTGGAATTGCTTTCTCCTCAACTTTGCCTCTTAGAATTTCTGTTCCTTCAAAGCTCAGCTCAAATACCATTCCACTTGAGACCTTGTCTGTTCTTGCCAGAAACTTATGTCTCCCACCACTTGAAATGTCCTCATATTGCATATGTTGTTCAATCTTTTTAGTCATGACCTACTTTTAATGCCCCTATGTGGGGTTTCTTGGCAAAAAATTTTGAAGCGGTTTGCTATTCCCTTTTCTGGCTCATTTTACAGTTGAGGCAAACAGGATTAATTATCTTGTACAAGGATACATGGGGTTTGAGGATGGGTTTGAACTCAGGTCTATCTACTCTATCTACTGCACCATTTAGTTGTCCCTCTCTCTGCCCCACCCTTTTGAATATGTTCTGCTTTTATTTATAGAATATCCATATTGCATATCTCCAAGTAGAATGTAAGCTCCTCAAGGTCAGGGACTGTTTTATTTTTGTCTTTGTACCTCCATCACCTAGGATATTTAGTTTAGTGGTTATTCAAATAGGTATACTCCTCTCCCTTTCCTTTTTAGTTTCAAATAATTGATGGGAAGGACCATTTTCACTGCCTATGTGGAAATAGCCAGAAAGATCTTACTTTCAATGTGTTGCCCTTGGGCATTTTAAAAATAAAAGCTCTCCCTCTCCCACTGAGAGAGGAGGGAGTTCAGGATCAATGTATTATCTCTTGCTTTCCGATGCTACCTGCTTCTTAGTTTTGCCTCTTTATCGGGTTCTCTAGAAAGCTATTCTGAAACTAGGGATCTTTCAGAGCTGGTCTAGTGAAACCTGTAAAGACTCTGGAGTCAGAGGACATGGGTTCAAAACCTCACTCTCACCTTTACTGTCTTCTCAGAGAAGTCATTTAATCTCTCTAGAATCCCTTCTGGCTCTAGATCCACGATCCTATAAGTAGAAAAGGAATGGCATGGCAAAGCACACACCTGACTCCTCCTCTTGTTATCACTTTTGTCTGGGAATAATCATTTATTAAGTCCCTACTGTGTGCCAGGCCCTTTACAAAGATTATCTCATTTGATCCTCACAGTCACCTTGGGAGGTGGGTGCTATTATTATCCCCATTTTATCCTTAAGGAGGCCACACAACTAAGAAGCAAATGAGGCTGGATTTGAACTCTAGTCTTCCTGGGTCCAGGCCTGACCACTGCACCATCTTAGGTCATTAAGACCTCAGTCTTTCTCCTCTTTCCTTAGAGCCCTACTATCTCAAGTAAGACCATAAACCAAAGGCTGACCTGGATCACAAGATAGAGTTGCTTACGAAGGACGAATTCAAGGGACTGAGACTCTTTATTCTTATTTTCCCAAACTACTCTGTGTTTATCAATTTGGATATATATTGTTCCCAAATATCCTAGGCACAGGAATGTATAACTTCTGTCTTGGCATTTTCATCATCTAGCCTGAACATATCACATGAACTTACTAAAGATTTTTCCCTCTGAGGCAATTGGGGTTAAGTAACTTGCCCAGGGTCTCACAACTAGGAAGTATTAAGTGTCTGAGGTCACATTTGAACTCAGGTCCTCCTGACTTCAGGCTGGTGCTCTATTCACTGCACCAACTAGCTGCCCCTAACTTAACTAAAGATTTGATTAATTTAATGGGGGGAAAAGGGAACCAGAGCAAGGGTTCAGGCCAAAGAAATTTAGGAGGCCTGCTGACTAAATTACTGGGGGAAAGAATGTTGGTCTGATGTAATTTTCCTCCTTATCACAATGCAAATTCCCCATACTCAGTGTACCTTTGATTGATCCATCCCAGCCCATTGTATTATAGACATATTCACAGAAGATAGACAGACATGCAACTACAGGGGGTGGGAATTCAGGAGAATTCCTACAGGTCTCTACTCTGCCCTTCCCCCTTTCATTTCCCTTCCAAACTCAGAAACCAAAAACCATACCTGAATTAGAATTCCACTTCTACTTGAGTACCTCCAATGATTATCTTTTAAGGGGGGATAGGGAGGGATACAAATTTTTGTATTATCTATTATTTGCCAGGCACTGTGCTAAGTGATTTACAAATATTTTCTCTTTGATCCTTACAACGACTCTGAGAGGTAGATTCTATTTTTTTTTGCCTTAATTTACCTTATTTCCCTCAGTTGAGGAAACTGAGGCAGAGATTAGGTGATTTGTCTGGGGTCCATCTAATTTTTGATTTAACTTGCAATTTCTGTTTTTTGGTGTTATTTCAGCCATCTGAGTTCATTGGAATAATTCTATGTCTTTCCAGGCTTTTTTGAAACCAGACTGCTCATCATTTCTTATAGAACAATAATATTCCATTCCATTCATTTATCATAACTTGTTCAGCCATTCCCTATCTGATGGGCATCCACTCAATTTCCAATTCTTTGCTAGTACAAAAAAAACTGCTATATTTTTGCCCATGAATCCTTTTCCCCTCTTGTATGATCTCTTTGTGATATCAACCCAGTAGAGACACTGCTGGATCAAAGGATATGCAGAGTTTTATAGTCCTTTGGACATAGCATTGGGATAATTCTAATTCCTTTTTTACATGGTGGATCTTCAACTATTTGGAAAAAGGATTTTAAGGACAGTGGTAAACTGTGGAAGCTTCCACCAGGTGGCAGAAAAAATAAGGCCCTACCACTGCCTAATTAAAGACAGAGATGGGAACAAATAAGATATACTCAGAAAAAAGAGGGGCGAATGATCCTCAGAGCTGGTGATGAGTTTAAGTAGAATAGGCAATCACCAGAGAAGACAGGAAGAACTATTTCCCTCTTCTAAATGTTCTATAGTGATTCCCAAAATTTCATTATTAGGAATTTATTCTTTTGAATTAAAAACTTTTACTCAAGCTTTCTTTTAATTAGTGCAAATATTCTTAAGAACATTTATATACTTAGTAACCAAAATTTTAGTGGAATGGGTAATTTCTTCAAGAGAAATAAGGCAGTAAGCAGAGATTAAGGCCAAAAAGGCTCTGGTTTGGGAGAAAAGAGGAATAGGGAGTATTAGGAGTCTCTGAAGATCCATTTACCTAGAATTGACCTGAAGGCCTTGAACCCAAAGCACCAAAGAGTTGGCAGTTTCCTGACCTTGAGAAATAAGAATGGGGAATCCCAGAGGCCAAACCCTAAACATAAAGTTAAGTACTTGAAACTGGAACTTGGCTGGCTACTATTACATCTTTCATGAGCTCTTGTGAAAGAGGGAGATTAAAGGGAGGAAAAGTAGACAGCATAATAAGTCTGTGGTTTGAGTCAGGAAAACAATTACGTAAAAACTGACCTAAGGTGAGGTGGAGAGGGGGACAGCCTCAGATTCTGATCTCTCTGAGTCACACCTCAGAGAGGAAGACCATAAGAAGAGGGAAGCAGCAGAAATACACTTCTACTTGTAGCCGCCTGCATCTATGAGTTGACAGAAGGATGAGCTCCCAACTACGAAGTCTAAAGTCCTCTTGAAAGGGTAAGGCCCAAGAATGTCAGGGGTGGGCTTGCATAGGAACCCAGATGGAGTTACAGGGCGAGCACCTAGGTCAATCCCCTGCCACTGACTATAGGAAACAGATGACAGATTCCACTTTTTCTTAAAAATCCCTAAAGAAGTCTCATAATCCCAAATGAATAGAATTGGGCATCATAGAGAGATTCACAATTTGCTAGTTGCTGTTTTTCATGCTCCTGCTTTCCCAATTCTTTCCTTTAAAGCCTCTTCTTTTAGAAATTTTTTCTTTTAAAGTCCTGTTGGTTTCTGATTCTTATGATCATTGTACTGTGGCAATAGTAATAAAAGTACTTTCTAATCAATTGCTAGAACATTTCCCCCAATTCTGCTTTTTGAACTCAATGTTGCATCTCAAGACTGGGTTCAGAGCTTGTTGAAGTTAAAAGCTTTGACTTTTTATATACCCAGGAAAATATTGTTATGCCATTCAATGATGTTCAGAAAGCTGGTATTCACAGATTCTATTCACTGTTTCTTCCTACTTGTTTCTTTCAGTTTAGTATTTATAGAAAGGAGTACCAAGGGTGGAATTCTCAGAGAAGATTTTTTATGTTGTCATGTTAATTGTTAATACCCAAGATGGGAATGGTGAGGGTACCTTCTCAGGTCTACCACAATGTCTACAACAAGTCCAATTTATTTTCCTCCTTCTACCTTATATATATATATATATATATATATATATATATATATATTTTTTTTTTTTTTTTTTTTTTTTTTTGCTGAGCCAATTGGGGTTAAGTGATAGCTAGAAAGTATTAAGTTATTAAGTGTCTGGAGCCAGATTTGAACTCAGGCCCTCCTGACTTCAGGACTGGTGCTCTATCCACTGTGCAACCTAGCTGCCCTTTATTCATATTTTTAACTAGAACTCTCCTGTCCTTCTCCCTCTCTTTCATGACAACTTTGTCTAGCCTTGATAAGTTCTGAGGATTCTTATCTCAACTTCCATCCAGAGGAAGGTTAGCTATATCTTCCCTTTTGGGTTCTAGGGGTATCTCTGCAGGGGTTGGGGTATCTTTATTGTTAGAGGTTCAAGACCTTATTCTCCCCTAATCTATTCTCCCCAATATCAATCACCAGTGATTAGTATCCCAATATCATTTAGCCCATTGACATTAATTGAATTTTACATGAGGATATTTACTGAGAAAATATAGCAATAAGAGAAGTAAAAACATTTCCCTTCCCAATACCTGAAGACACTCTCTATACCACTTACGTCCCTAGGAAGAGTAGGCTCAATCTTAAAGCAGTTTTTACTAAGCATTTGCCCCACCAGGTTCACTTCTAAATTTGTCATAGTCAATTAACCGAGGGACTCCCTAGTTTGTAGTAACTAGTATCTTATATTTGGGGATCCACTCAGTGTTGAGCTGTACTAGAAAAACAGACTTGGCTGGTCCCAAAATCTAGCATGGATTTTGTCTCTCATGTGGTTTGCCATTTTGACCTTTTAAAGCTCATGTTGGCGCCAGAGCCAATGGAGCCATGGAGCTGTTTCCAATAATCCTTTATCTAAAAGAACAAATTCAGAGAGAAAAAGAATGGAGACTTTGATGAGTTTTCAACTTTTGTCTTTCCTAATTACTTAGTTTTCTCCCTGCCAATTTGATATGCCAAACACAAATTCTCATTCACTTATAAATAGCATACTTTGTAAGAGCTTGTTTAGAATAGCTTGCCTGCCAATGTTACAGGAGGGACTTAGACAAATAATGTTATTATTTCAAGGGACTATTCTAGATTTGATGAATTTTCATGACGGGGGAGGGGCGGGAGAGGAGGTATAATCTTTTTTATAGTGTTGATAGTTTTGATAGTGTTGCTATAGTCTTTGTTACTATTTTATTTAAAATGTTTTCATTATAACAAGAATAGGTAACATTCATATTATATCTACTATGTGATAACCATTTTCACAAAGACTATTTCATTTAATCTATATCACTGCCCTGAGAAGTAGGTGCTATGATTATCAGCATTTTACAGATGAGGAACCTGAGGCAACAAAGGTTAAGGGACTTGCTCAGAGTCACACAGCTAGCAAGTATCTGAGGTCATGTTTGAACTCAGGTCTTTCTGATTCCAGGCCTAGCCTTCTATCTACTGCACTATCTATCTATCCCCATTGATGTTCATTAGGAATATTGTTCAGTAGTTTTCTTTCTCTGACTTGTCTCTTTCTAGCTTAGGTATCATGAACATATTTGTATCATAGAAGAAATTTTGTAGGATTCTTTTTTTTAACTTTTGTAAAATTGGAATTCATTGTTCTTCGAATTTTTGACAGATTTGCAATTGTAAATCCATCTTGTCCTTTTATTTTAAATTTTGGAGTTCATTCATGCCTTTTTCATCCCTCCCCCCAATTGTGTTATTTAAATTCCTGATTAATTGTCCTATTAATATGAGAATTTTGTATTTTTGTGGATGTTCATCCATTTCACTTATATTTTCAATTTTTCTAATTTTATTTATTCTTAATTTTTTGTGATTATTCTTTTTTCATTCCTGATATTAACAATTTAGTTTTCATCTCCTGTTTAATGAGACTAATGGCTTATCTAATTTACTTATTTTAAAAAAAGCTTTTGATTTTATTTATTAACTCTGGCTTTATTTTGCTTTTGTTAATCTCTTCTTTGATATAATTTATATTTTGATATTTAGTTTTAAGTTATTGATTTTCTAAGAGTTTTTAATTCTACACTCAAATTAATTAGCTTTTCTTTCTTTTTTTTGTAAATGGAAATATTTAGAAACATAAAATTTTGTCTAAGAATTTCTTTGGTTGCTTTCCAATTCTTTTTGTATATTGTCTCATTGTTGTAATTTTCTTTGATGATATCCTCTATTGTTTCTATAATTTGTTCTTTAACCATTTCTTTAGATTTATTTGCTTGTTTATTTTATTGAGATTGGGTTTTCCCATCTTGATTAGGCAAAAAATACAATGACTATTTATAGTCTCAGTCTTGATACTGATCATCTTGGAAGCTTTAATCTACTTTGTTTTTCTAGTCCAGACCTGTTCACTTCTCTTTGGACAGTCTGGTGGTCCTTTGTTTCTAAAGGAAGGAAGTAATCATTTATTATATACCTACTATGTGATAAGCTCTGGGCTAAGTGCTTTACAGATATTATCTCACCATATAGGTGCCAGACCCAATGTATAGATACTTAGTAAGGCTTAGTTCTACTGCAACTTTCAACTCAGTAGATCTACCAATTTCAAATTCCTCAGCAGCAGGAACTATAGGTATATATCCCTGTGCCTGGTTAAGATTTAATCCCCAGTGAATTTTTCTTTCTTCAAGATCCTAGTATAATTTTTGTTATATTGCAGTCAATGAAGAATGTATTTAATATGTCTGCTTTTCTTCATTCATTTGAAAGATTTGTATGCCCTAGGATATAGAAAATCTTTGAAAAGTTCCCATGCAAAACTGAGAAACCTATATATTCTTTTCTGTTACAATTCAATTAGCACTGGAAATATATTATATCTATCTTTTCTAAAATTCTATTCTGGGCATTTTTAAGTATTTAAGTGCTATGCCATTTGGTATATGTGTATGTGTATGTACTATGTGCTATAATGCGGTAAGCCCTGGAGATACAAATACAAAAAAGAAAAAAAAAAAATCCCTGCTCTCAAGAAGTTTACAATCTAGTTCTACCCTTTTGTGTCAGAATAACTCAGCTGCATATTCTAGGCAGACCCTGGTCTGAGCCCCCATCTCCCTGCCTTTGCTAAGTAGCTTTAATACTTAGCTTCTTTGGTTGTCCCAAGTCCCTGGATTAAAAGGCTTCCAGGAACGCCCAGCTGGAGGAGGAGGCAGTTTATGTGGCTTCAACTTTACAAAATGCATGGATTTCTTTATCATTTCCAAGTATATATTCCTAAATTTAAAATATATATGTATGTTTTTTTAGATTCTTGCTAGAGTGGTTGTGAGAGAGCTGAGTCTGATCTGCTTTTACTCTCTTCACTATCTTGAAAAAAGTTTTTTGATTAAGTACCTGTCTCCTTAAAATTGTTAATCTTCAACCAAACCCTGTTAAAATAAATGTGTTCTTCAAATGCAAACATGTTACCAAGAAAGTAATCCATTAGTACCCATTAACACATTAGTGAGAAGTAGTTTATGAGTAGAGATGGAGACTTTATGAGAAGGATATCTACGACAAGGAAGTTTTATTGGAATGGGATCAGGAAAAGTCAAGGGCACAGATTCTATTTGCAAGAGGAATGGTTCAGATAGAGAGCTGAAGTGGGGAGGGATTGGAGAGTGATATCTTGAATTTTTTATTATAACACTACTACTACTACTAATTATAGCTAAGATGTATGTAGAGTGCTTTAAGTTATATTATGTATGTAAAATGTATAGTGCATACACACACATGGTCTGCTCTCAATGCGTTACATATGTAACATGTATATGTTTATATATACACATGTGTTACATGAATGGGTATAGAAAACTTCATCTGATCCTCATAGCAATCTTATGAAATGATACTAGAATCATTCTCATTTAAAGCATGAGAAAACTGAACAGGTAAATAGCATTTAAATGATTTCTCCAATGTAACAAGCTTGCAAAGGTGGGATCTGAATTCGTCTTCCTGACTCTTTAACCCCGAACCTGTTCTTCAAAACTGCTTCACAAACAACGTGAAAGCCAGAGAATAACTAGTAATGATTACTAACATTTCTATAGTGCTTACTATATGCAAGGCTCGGTGCTAAGAACTTTGCAATTATTACTTCATTTAATTCTTTCAACAACCCTGATTGCTTTTATCGCTCCCATGTTATAGATGAGGAAACTGAGGCAGACAGAAAGATTAAGTGACTGACAAAACTACTGTTTAAAACTGAATTTGAACTTCCTATCTCCAGGAAGTAAAGGATAAATCTCTATTTCAGCCTCCTATGGCCATAAAAGTTTTTGTTTTAGATAAATAGTTACAAAAATGTCATTCCTAAAATACTGTGATTTTATGACTAGAAGTTTATGTTCCTTGATTACACAATACCACAGACTTCAGGAGAAAGGGTATGAATCTTCTTGATTCCTATGGTATTGTTTTGTTTTCTTCCCAAATGGGAAGGATTTGACGTATTCCATCCATTTGGGAAAAGTGGTCAGGCTGATTTGGGGAGCTCCATCTGAGTACTTCTCTAGGAATGTGACATCAATTCTTTCAGGGCCGTTTGAGGAAATAGATTCCTGATGTGTTCCAAAGGTCTCATGGTCTCACAGCCCACAAAGAGATATCTGTGCACAAATAAAATCAAGGAGGGTCTGGGTAAGAAGTGGACGGAGACCAGGCAGAGATCCTGTCTCCAGCCTCTTTCTCTTCTTGCTCCCCACTTCCAAACCAGGAACTGCTCTCTAGACCCAGCTAATTTTTTGGCAAAGTTAAGTCTCCTGGAAATTCTTGGATAAAGGCTCATGCTGAAACTAACGTCTCATTCTCCACCCATCCAGCTGGGTCCTGTTCTAGGGGTTGGGCCAACAAATTTCCCTCTCCTGAATGTGATTCTCAGTAATTTCCTCATTTACAAAATAGAAATGGTAACCCCTTCCTGGCCATCTTTACAAGGCTAGTAAATGTGAAGCTCGGAGGGGCCTTAGAACTGTGAAGTTCCTGGTATTT
This sequence comes from Sarcophilus harrisii, assembly GCF_902635505.1. NCBI lineage: Eukaryota > Metazoa > Chordata > Mammalia > Dasyuromorphia > Dasyuridae > Sarcophilus > Sarcophilus harrisii. The sequence continues at coordinate 481,238,227 of NC_045427.1, read as the reverse complement.
AGGAACTATAGTAATAATAGTGAAACAATTTGGGGAGAAGAGTCTTAGAGGCAACAGATGGGGTCTTGACATAGGCCTGAGGCTGGATAATTTGGAGCAACAGTTGTCAATAGTATGATAGAAATCACTGCCTTTTCCCCCCCAGTTACGTGTTAAATAACATTTTGGAAGGGGGGTTATATATGTGCTTTTTAAAAAAATATATTTTCTTACAAATTATGTTGGAAGAGAAAAATCAGAACCAAAGGGAAAACCATGAGGGGGAAAAAAAAGAAAAAAGTGAGTATAGCGTGTGTTGATGTACATTGAATCTCCATAGTTCTCTCTCTGGATTCGGATGGTGGTTTCCATCCAAAATTTATTGGGATTGCCTTGGATTACTGAACCTCTGAGAAGAAACATGTTGGTTATAGTTAATCATCGCATAATCTTGCTGTTGCTATATACAATGTATTCCTGCTTCTGCTTGTTGTGCTCAACATCAGTTCATGTAAATCTTTCCAGACCTTTTAAAAATCAGCCTGTTCATCATTTTTTATAGAATAATTTTCCATTACTTTCATATACCATAACTTATTCAGCCATTCTCCAATTAATGAGCATCCATTCAATTTCCAATTCTTTGCCACCACAAAAAGAGCTGCTATATACATTTTTGTATGTGTTTCATTTTCCCCCTTTTATGATGTCTTTGGGATACAGACCCAGTACTGACCCTGCTGGATCAAAGGGTATGCACAATTCGATAGCCCTTTGGGCATAGTACCAGCTTGCTCTCCAAAATGGATGGATCATTTCACAATTCCACCAGTAATGCATCAGTGTCCCAGTTTTCCTACATCTCCAACACTTACCATTATGTTTTATTGTCATTTTAGCCAATCTGAGAGGTGTGAGATAATCCCTCACAGTTGTTTTCATTTGCATTTCCCTAATCAATAATCACTGCCTTTTTTTAAGGGATGAGGCCAAAGCAAGCACCAAAGCTTTATTGTAGAGCTCAGCAAGCCAGCTGTTTCTTGATATTACTGTTTACCTTCAGTCCCAATTTGGACATACTTTTCACTACCTAGCAGCACTCCCAGCTGTCTTTCCTCTGACCTATACAATCATAGGATTTTAGACCTATAAGCCACCTTTTAGAGACTTAGAGGAAACGACCAGTGAGTACCACCCCTTCATTTTTATAGACACAGAAACGGAGAGGATATCATTTAGATATTCAAAGAAACAAAATACTTTACCAATAACTCCACTGACTCACTGATGAATGCCGGAAAGATTTATTTTACATTTTTACAAGAATGGGTACCTGGGGGGGGGGGGGCGGGGTAGACACACCTCTGAAAATCCAAAGGCCGCATTTCATTTCCTCCCCTGATTCCTCAGTAATTGGATGCTATGGGACATGAATCTCCACCCCTCATTACATGGCCAGTCCCTGCTCCAGAGGAGTGTACATTCTAGAATGGGGACGGTAACAGAGGAGGGCTGGGGCAAAGAACAAGATTCTTTCCACATCTCGGGCTACCCGATCACAAATGTCAGCTCCTGCCCCCATCAAGCTTTCATTCTTTGGAAGATAACCTCCACCCTTGATTATTCCTTGATATCTTTGGGGGTTTCCATCTTCTAATTTAGGTTTCATTTCTCTCCCAGAGGTCCTCACACTTTTTAAACAGGGGGCCAGTTCTCTGTCCCTCAGACTGTTGGAGGGCCGGACTATAGTAAAAACAAAAACTGTGTTTTGTGGGCCTTTAAATAAAGACACTGCATAGCCCTGGGTTGGGGGATAACCGTCCTCAGCTGCCGCATGTGGCCCGCGGGCCGCAGTTTGAGGACCCCTGCCGGGCCTCGGGGTCACCGCATTGGAAGGCCTCGAGCCGGGTCTCCTGATTCTCACGCAGGAGTGTTTTTAAAAAACACGTTGCGGAAACGCCACTTCCCCAGTGTTTTTCATGGACCAGAAAATCTATTTATAAATTAATGCGCTGTGCTCTCTACGGTTCGCTAATAGTTCACCTTTCCCAGCTTCAGTGCCGCGTCGTGCTTGGCACAGGCAGGGAGCTTCCAAGGTACATCTCGTTCTTTGGGGACGAGGACACTCCCGCGAGACCCGCGTGCGCCCTCTTGCCCTTAGGGGACCAGCAGGGTGGATCCCTTTTCCCAGAGGCGCTTTTGCCCGCTGTGCTCCGGACAGCGCGCCCCTGAGGTTCGGAGGAATAACAGCACTCCTGGAACCGCTGGGGGGGGCCCCACCTGTCTGGGAGGGGTTCTCAGCCCAGCCTCTCCCGGCTTCAGACCCGCTGAAGAGCCGAGGATGCGGAGGCCGATAGAGGTCTGGGACTTCTGGCCAGTCTCTCTGCTTTCGCACCTACACTGGGAGAGCTTCCACAGCAGAGACTCGGAGGCACGAGCGGCGGAAGCCGGGGAGAGGGGGCGTGTATGAGGGTCCAAGAATGCCCATCGTGGAATCAACGAATTTCAGTTTCTCAGTCTTTCCCCATTTCTCATATTCCAGGGTCTCCATATTCCTGCCCCCGCCCCGCCCCCGCGCCAGAATGACTCGGGAGTTGTGAGGCGCCCCCTCCTGCCGGGTTTATGCAGTGCCCGTGCGCTGCCCGGGGCCGCGGGAGGGGAGTCCGAGCCTGGGTCAGGGACGGGGCTCCAGCTGGCGGAAGGCGAGGGCGGCTGCCTCGCATTAGTGGCACGCTCGCTCTTGGGCGTGGGGGCCCGACTGCCCCTTGCAGACAGCCAAGCCTGAAAGGAGACGTTCTCCAAGAGGCCGAGAGCCGGACGCGGGGGCTTCCCAGAGCCCCAAACGCGCCCGGGCCGCAGAGATGACGCCGCCGCCCGGGAGGGCCGGAAAGCCCGGAAAGGCCCCTCGTTTCCCGCCTCCGGAGCCTACCTCGGCACAGAACGGCCAATCACGCGGCCGCACGGGGTCTCCTTCGCTCCCAAGCAGGGGCCGGACCGTGTCAGGAGGCACGTGGCTCACCTTGGCGAGGCCCTGCGGAGAGCGGGTCTGGTCCGGGAGCCGCGGCTGTGCAGGCAGGGGCGCGGCCCAGGGGCGCGCGGGTCCGGGACCGAAATACCGCCCTTGGGAGCGATAAAAGAACCCCAATGTACTGGGGGGCCTGTGGGCCTTCGGGGCCCCGCGCTCCAAAGCCCTCGTGTTACAGAGAGGGAAGCGGAGGCGGCTGCTTATCCTGGTCGCCAAAGGCAAGGATGCCGCCGGGGTCCTCGCACTGCGCCCGCGGGCCAGATGCGCTGCTGAGGACCCCCTCCCCAGGGCTGGGGAGCTTCTCTCTTTAAAGGCCCACAGAACAAAGCTTTTGTGTATTCTGTAGTCCGGCCTCCCACAGTCCGAGGGACAGTGAACTGGCCCCTATTTAAAAACTCCGAGGACCCCTGCGTACACATATTTGTATATATATATATATATATGTAGTTATGTGTTTATATATAATGTGTGTATGTATATATATAGTGTGTGTATATATGTGTATATGTATGGGACAGCTACAGGGGTCAGTGCCAGGCCCGAAGTCAGTTTAGCTTCATCTTCCTGAGGTCAAATCCAGCCCAATTCAGATGATGAAATTGAAACTATTTCCACTCATATGAAAGAGTGTTCCAACTCGTTATTGATCAGAGAAATGCAAATTAAGACAACTCTGAGATGCCACTACACACCTGTCAGATTGGCTAAGATGACAGGAAAAAATAATGATGATTGTTGGAGGGGATGCAGGAAAACTGGGACTGATGCATTGTTGGTGGAGTTGTGAACGAATCCAACCATTCTGGAGAGCAATCTGGAGTTATGCCCAAAAAGTTATCAAACTGTGCATACCCTTTGATCCAGCAGTGTTACTATTGGGCTTATATCCCAAGGAGATACTAAAGAAGGGAAAGGGACCTGTATGCAAAATGTTTGTGGCGGCCCTGTTTGTAGTGGCCAGAAACTGGAAACTGAGTGGATGTCCATCAGTTGGAGAATGGCTGAATAAATTGTGGTATATGAATGTTATGGAATATTATTGTTCTGTAAGAAATGACCAGCAAGATGAATACAGAGAAGCTTGGAGAGACTTACACGAACTGATGCTGAGTGAAATGAGCAGGACCAGGAGATCATTATATACGTCAACAACGATACTGTATGAAGATGTAATCTGATGGAAGTGGATTTCTTTGACAAAGAGACCTAATTCAGTTTCAATTGATCAATGATGGAGAGAAGTAGCTACACCCAAAGAAAAAACACTGGGAAATGAATGTAAACTGTTTACATTTTTGTTTTTCTTCCCGGGTTATTTTTACTTTCTGAATCCAATTCTCCCTGTGCAACAAGAAAACTGTTGGATCTGCACACATACATTGTATCTAGGATATACTAGGACATATTCAACATATATAGGACTGCTTGCCATCTAGGGGAGGGGGTGGAGGGTGGGAGGGAAAAATCGGAACAGAAGTGAGTGCAAGGGATAATGTAAAAAAAATTAAAAATTACCCTAGCATGGTTTCTGTCAATAAAAAGTTACTATAATAAAATAAAATAAAAAAATCCAGCCCAAGACGCTTACTGGCTGTCACCTTGGCAAGTCACTTCTCCCTCTTTGTCTCCATTACTCAGTGAATAAGTAAAATGATCTGGAGAAGGGAATGGCAAGCCGCTCAGGTGACTTTGCCAGAAAGATCCCAAATGGGTCTCTGAAGAATGGGATGCCACTGAAAAAAGACTGAACAACACAAATATAACCATATATATGGTGTAGACCAAACAGCACAAATAGAAACGTGTATGTGGCGTAGACAACGACACAAATATAAACGTGTATGTGGTATACCTATGTGTAGATACGTGTGATACATCTATATGTATATCTATGCTTCAGTGGCAAGTCCCAGAATTCTTGGGCAGCATCTCATTTCCTAAAATGTAAAACGAGGCAGTTGGATACAATGCATCTGTAGGGAGTGAGATTTACATGCACACACACCACACACACATACCATTTTGTTCAACCTCCACATTCTATAGAAGAGGAAATGAGATCCAGAGAGAATGTTTTGACTTGACATTTGAGATAGATTTTATTTGTGTGTGTGTGTATTTAAACTTTTATATATACTCACATAGACATATATATAGAGAGATAGAGATGGAATTTAAATCCAGGTCTTTTGACTAAATTTAACTTGCTTCCTACCATATTAAGCTGGTCTGAAGACCTTAGTGGGGTATGGGGGAGGGCTAGCTTAGAAAAATAGTTTAAAACAGGACAACTGACCAATCCACTAACTCAGAAAGAAAATGAATTTTGGAGTTTTCCTTCCCTACCCTCTTTCCCCCATCCCGAAGTGGAATAAAGAGGAATAAATAAACAAATATTTATTTTGGAAGAAATATTTAGTGAGTACCTGCTGTGCTCTTTCAAATTATTCGTGGAATTATAGATCTAGGATTGGAGAAACTTTAGAGGTTACCAATTCTATTTTCCCTGTGACTCTGGGAAATCATTTAATCTTCTGTAAAATGAGAGGGTTGGGCAAAAATTACCAATATCCTCCCACTTTCATTCTGTGATTCTAGAAATTTAGGGTCTGGATCATTTCATCCAACCCCCTTATCTCACAGGTGAGGAAATGAGATTCACAGAGAATGTTGAAACTTGCCCTTGATTTATCTTGGCAAAGCCAGCCAGAGAGAGAACCTTGTGCTTGCCCTCAAGGAGTTCAGAGTTTAGTACAGGAAATCGAACAAGATGGGACAGTGAGCCTTAGCTCCCCCCCCACCTCCCCCCCCCCTGCCCCCTTTTACTGCAGTCTTTTCTACCTAATGGTTGGGTCACCCTTACTTCCTCAAAAGATTTTCTGTTAAAGCTGTACCTTGAGGGAGGAAAAGGAGGCATTTTAGGAAACTCCCCTGCATCCGTCAGTAAGGGCTCAGGAGCCAATAGGAAATACTCTGCCAAGCTGTGGCCCATGAGGGTGCCCTGAGAGGTTTGCAGATAGACTCCCAAGGCCTCCTCCCTTTGGCCAGAGATAAAGGCTTTCCAGCCATTGGTCTGGGGAGGTATTCTATTTTAAGAATTGGTTGCCTGTCATTTCTCAGAGCAGGTAAGTTCATTCTGCTGAGAAAATAGAAAGTGCTCTGTGATACAGGTAGGGGATATGAAATTGTGTGGGGGGTTCTGAGACCTTGCTGGGCCAGCTTTCTGAGCCCTAAATTAGGCAGGGTGGCATTTCTTGCCATAAATTCTTCATTTGCATGCTCCTCAACTCATCCCCATCTTAGGGGTTTCAGTGTTACAAAGGGAGTTCTCAGCATCTTCTAAAATACCTGAGGGCATGTTGCTAACCAAGCAAGGCTGAGGGACTTTGGGCTGGAGAGGGTAAGAAAATGAGGATCTGCCACCTTAAGACTCAGTCTGGGTGTCTCTGTGTTGATTATAGACCAAAGGATTTTCATAAACCATTTTTCCTCCCGCTTTCCCTTCCTTTTCCCTTCCTCCCCTTTCTCCTGGTTTCTGCCCCGCTCACTCAATCACATGCATACAAAGGAATTCTCCATTTGGCCGGGCGTCTGAAGGAGACCGAGCCCCAGCTCCCGCTAACAGGATGATGGACAATGAAGTGTTTGCGAATTTTCTTTTCTACGGCACTATGCTAGTCATAAAGATGTACTTGTTGGCAGTTATCACCGGGCAAGTGAGGCTTCGGAAGAAAGTAAGTTTTCAGTCCCTCTGAAGCCTTCACCCTTCCCCTTTCTGGTTTTGTTCTGTTATCCCTGTAAATATTTAGAGGAGATAAACAAAACCCAGCATATATTTACACGCTGGTGGAGACTTAGAAACGAGTTAGATGTTAAATTTTTAAAAAATTATTTGCTTGGGGTTCTCTTTTTCTCTACTCTTCCCCCCAGCTCCCATTCCCCAGTCTGTGTCATTGGAGCCTGATTATTTTATCTTTTGCATCGTAAAGAACATTTTTCTCATTTGACATGACATACAGGTAAGAGTTCTCTGGAAGGTTATGTGTATGTTAATCTCTTGGTATTTGGGAAAAAATCAGATTTCTTTTAAGCCAGCAGTTCCGGAATAGTGTAACTCTAAGTGCCCTGGAACCGTGTATCTTTCATTTAAGAAACTATGTTTTGGGAATGGAGTAAACTTGACTAAGCCAGGGACATAGGGATCATTAAGTGGAAATTCCCCGAGCCCCAGGCTGATTATTCTCCAGGGCCATCAGAGTCTTCTGAGCCAAAATTTTAACTGGAAACAATCAAGAGGATTCAAGTTCTGGCAAAGATTATATAGAAGTATTTTCACCCTACATGTTTAGTCCTTTAATAATCGGGTGAAAATACAGAGGAAATGAAACCAAAAAAATAACGAAAAATAAAAACTGTTCAAGATGGTAATGCATTTTTAACTGGATAGTGATCAAATAAGTGTATGAACCAGCAGGAGGGGCCTGTTTTATATTATTTAAAATAGTTGGAGAATGCCTGCTACAGAGAATTGTAGCCTCGAGTGTTCACCTGGAGTTTTTACTCAATTCCAATTTTTCTTTATGATATACTTTTCTAATTAATCATCCTTCCTGTTTCTATCCTCTGCCATTTTGAACATTGGATTTAGTGGCAAAAGAGTGGGGTTTAAATCCCAATGAATTTTGCCACATATGAGCTATGTAACTTCAGACAAATCATTTAACTTCTCAGTTTCTTCATTTGTAAAACGGGAATGATAATACCTGTACCATATACTTTATCAGCTGAGATAACCAATGTAAAATATGCTTTTTTAATTAATTCAGCAAACATTTGTTAAGCACCTAAAGTACCATATAAATATTCGTTATTATGGTTCTTTCCTACATCATAGGATGGTGGTTACATGTCAGAAATAAGTAAATTTTCAAAATAGAGCCTAAAGCTAGTTCATAAGCTGAGAGAGGGAAGGAAGAAAAGCTATCCATCGAGCATTATTGAAAGATTAAAGAAAACATGATTGCCTGAAACAGAAATGTGTGAGATCATTGACTTATTTCTGGGAGAGACTTTAGAGCTCATCTAATCCAGAGACTCATTTTTAATATGAGGAAGCTGAGACCCAGAGAAATTAATCATCTGCCCAAAGACACATAGTATTTCTAGAAATCTGGAATGCATGTAAGCCCAATGGCTTGTCACTGACTACAGCTCTAATGACATGTGAATGAGGAAGAAGAGTATCCATGCTTACACAAGGGATTCTTATGTTGAAACCAGTAATCATTGCCCCTGCTCAAGAATGATTATTGGGAAGGAGAATTCTTCTCATTAGGCTGACCTTGCTGCTTCTTGCTGCTGACCTTGTTTCGCAATTTAATTCTTTGCATTTCAAAACCATGCACAGAGTATATTTGGTCACCCTCCTAAAGGTAGTGGAATTCTTGCTGGAATGGGATAAAAGGAAGTAGGAGATTTTTCTAGGAATAGCATAAATACAGAAATAAGCACATTGCTTCTGGCTGGTGTCTTTGGCCTCCCCAAATCTACCCACATGAGAAAGAAGGACTTGGACCCTGAGACTCTGGTTTCATATTTTAACAAACTTTGTGCCCTCAAGCAAGTCCTTTAACACCTTTGGGCCTAGTTTCCTCCTCTGATTAATGAAGGGGTTAGAATGAATGAACTGTAAGGTACTTTTAAGCTCTAAATCTTTGCTACTATAAACTTAATTTATAATCTCTTGTAAGTGATGTACCACTCATTTATCTGGGTCTTATTTGTTGGTTTACTAACCAACTGAGATGAAACTCTCAGCCATCTATTCCTTTGTCCCCCTGTCTTTTGAGAGGGCAGTATAGAGAAGTCGGGTGAGAAATGAAGAGATAACTGCCCTGATACTCTTCTTAAGTGGAGGTTTCTGTGATCAGACATCCCTAGGCTTGCCTTGTATTTCATGCAGTAGTAATTCTCCTTGAATATCTTCTAGGCTTTTGCCAATCCAGAAGATGCTTTGAAGCATGGAGGCCTCCAGTACTGTCGGATGGACCTAGATGTGGAACGGTGCCGCAGGCAAGTGACTTGCTTTCTGTCCCTTTGTGTTCCTCGTTCAGTCTCTCACTTAGGGCAGAGAAAGTGGAGTTGATGGAAACAGGTAGAGAAGGGCTAACTATGGTGGTACACATTAGGACAGCTTGGGACAGGAGACAAAACCCTTCTGTGCCTTAAACAAATGCATGGACATGTCACCTCAGACAAGAAACATGAGTAGTTGGCAGTAGTTACAAAGCTCTCTTTACTATAGTTCTTTCCTCATTTGATTATTTCATTCATCACAAGCCTATCCCCCATGCCTGGAATGTTTTTCTTTGCTGCTCCTCCTCTTTCTCAGTCTCCCCTCCACCCCCTCATCTTCCTCCTCTCCCTCTTCTCCCATAGACTTGAGGTGGCTTGAGCTAGATCTTTGACTCCAAGGCCATTCTTCCCACCAGTGCCACTCTGTGATCTTGAAATGCTGGAGCCCAAAGGGGAATTATGAGTCCTTGGCAGCTTCTCCATGGCTTAGCAAGTTATTACAGAGTATGGAACAAACAGAGACATTTGTATTTCAGTGTTTTGGAAAATTTATAGCCCAAGGAAAAAAATCTCATCAACCTGCAGAGACTAGAGTAGTTAAATATTAGGCCAGGGCTGGTGGAGCTGTTACTCAACAGCTAGACCTTTCAGCCATGAAAGCATGAAACCATGTGTTTTGTTTTTTTAGAGCAGTAAATACACCATATAAGTGATCCCAAAGTCTGAAAAACTTGGACTCGACTTAGGCAAGCTGGGGAGAGGAAGTCAGAATACTCTCTACTACTACAATTGAACACTGCCTTTTTAGATGGGCTGAAAATGACTGCCTGGGAAATGGGGTGTATTGTCCACCCTATAATATACACTTTGACAAATGTTCCATAGAGCTGGCCCATTAGTATCTGTACCTTGGAAGGACATTGTGCATGGTAATGAGTTGGGCTCAGGAGCAAACAATAGGCTAGAAAGATAGATGTGCAACATTCCCAAGTTTCTCTCTGAAGCAAAGGTAAATTTTCTGATGCTGCTACTTATGTGTGAGTGAGTCACAGAGTAACCTCATATATGAAAAATGAAAATTGTAGGTCATTCTAAAGAGTGGTGGACTCCTCAACATGTGTCTGAGGAGCACTTGTGGGGCAGAAGCAGCATTAAGGATGATACCAGCAGTGAGATGGGGCCAGAAGGTAGGTAGGAAATACCCAGAGACCATCAGTCCAACTCCCTCACTTTACAGATGAGAAAACTGAGGTGAGAGAGGATCAGGAGACAATCCATAGTTTCCCTCAATTCCATTTATCAAATGAGTGAAAATGTGTAAAGCAAGCCCTGAAGTACTATATAGATGTGTGCTACTGTTATATTTATGTAATGTCAAAAACTTTTGAGAAAGGCTCCCAGCACAGTGCGTGGACCATCAGCAAGAACATTGTGGTATGGACTAGAAGGTGTGGATGAGTTAGAGCCTGTATTTTTGGAAGGAATATCTCCACCTCTCTCTATTACCAATCCATTGAAGGGCCTTCAAAGTAATATATTGTACTTTCATAGTCCAGTTCATTAAACATTGAAGGCACTGGGGCAGATGCTGAGTTAGTTACCTAAAATTCATTAGTGTATGGGATATTTTAAAAATATGACTTTTCATTTGTATTTCCTGTTGATTGGGATGTTATTGGAGCCCAGCTTCTCTTTTCTCTCTATCAGTAGTTCTCAAACTTTTTGTCTCCAAATCTTACACTCTTCAATTTTTGAGGACCTTTCTACCCACAATGAATTTTTGTTTATATAGGTTATATCTAGGGATATAACAGAGCTGATTTCATCTGGATGAGCCTATTGTCAAATTTTAGTGAGAATTTACTTCTTGGAAATTGGTAAATGCTACAAATCAGAGCTTGATTTATTGTTTTATTGTCTAGACTTAAGAAAGTGATGAAGAAAATGTTAATAAGCAGATTAAAATTGAAAATGTGTCTCAGTCCCCCTCCCCCAATGCTGGTGGTTAACATTTATCTTCTTAAGCATTCTTTTGTTTGTATCTATGGATGTTTTATTGGTTGTTTAGGTGTTTTTCAGTTGTGTCTGATGCTTTGTGACCCCAGTTGGGGTTTTCTTGATAAAGACACTGGAATGGTTTCTTTTTTCAGCTCATTTTACAAATGAGGAAACTGAGGCCAGTAGATTTAAGTATGACTTTCCTAGGGTCACAGAACTAATGTCTGGGTCTAGATTTGAATTCAGGAAGATGTCTTCCTGATTCAGAACTGCTACTCTATTTACTCTGGCTGCCCCATTGTTATTTACTGTATTAGACAGTAAAACATCCTAGTATTGTGATGAAAACAGAAGTGATGATGCAGAGTCTTGAGCATCCCCCATGGACCATGGGCCACATTTTGAGAATGCTTACTCGAAATGAATATGGCTTTACTGTGGTTTTACCAGCTACACAACTGGTTACCTTAAAATGAAAGTCCTGAACATTGTTGAGGCAGTGGGAGGAAAAGGCCTGCCTCCTGGATTGCCTGGACGTGACTACCAGCAGCTGCTCTCCCAGGGAGGACCCAGCCTGGGGCAAAGAGCCACTTCTCCAAGACAGCTATCACATTTCCAAACTGCTGTAATGACATAGTAAAATTCAGGCTGATGTCGCAACAGCTCAGCAAGAGGCAGGATATTGCAGTGCAGGGAGGCTACTGCGGGTGGGGAGCAAGTCTGGTCTGGAGTGAATTTGTTTTGGATCACTTTTGTCTTGAAGTGGTCATTATATGAATGACACCCTTCAGACTTACTTTTCTTGGGTGAATGGATTTTTCATTTTTTCTTCTATGAAATTCCCCTTCAAAGCTTTGTGTTTGCCTTGTGCTGCCTCCCCTCCATCCTGGAAGATGTCCTTAGAAGCATCTTTATAGGATCCTAGTTAGAGAGTGAAGAGGGGCCCATAGACGCCAGTTAGTCCAAGGCCCTTCTGAAAAGAGCTTATAGTAAGGCCTTTTGTTTCTACATGTATGTCTCCTGCTCCTTCTCCTCGTTCAACTGACCCTTCTCTTGGGACTGCAGTGACTTGTAATGTGACTAAGGGTGTCTGCAATCTGCTGCCCTTGAGAGCCACCCTTTCCCTTCAATGTAAATGTACGGGGCTCAAGACATTCTTGAGGTTCCATCTTAAGTCTGAGATGCTGTGATTTTTCTCAGGGAACCTTGGAGTGGCTGTGCTTTTCCCCTAACTGACTTAACCACTTGACATACCATGGGAGTGAGGCAGGATCTCTCTACTGGTTATTTAACTTACTTAATTTAGCAAACTAGGTGATATAGGGCAAAGAGCACTGTCCTTGCAGTCAGAATGTTTGAATCCAGTCTCTATTCTGTAGTAGCTGTGATAACTGGGAAAGTCATTAGCCACTTCCAGCCTTGGGGTCTCCCATTTGTAAAGTGGGGGACAATAATAATCGAGTCTACTTTACAGGATTGCTGTGAAGATCAAGTGAGATAATATCTATATATGCAAAGTGCTTTGCAAATCTTTAATTTTTAAATTTTTTGAGATTGGGTCTCCCTATTTTGTCTGAACTAGAGATATAGCAACCAAGTGTGGGATCATTGCCAGTACTCGTGGAAGTTTCGATCTATTTTGTTTCCAATCCAATTCACTTTTCCCCACCATAGTCAGCCTGGACCCCCTTGTTCCTGGGGGACTCCCCATATTGGTGTCATAATAAGAGCATTCAGTACTACTAAACTTGATCATTTCCCTGCCTTTCCCCCTTCCCAGGAGCAGGGATTATAGGAGCACATCACTATGCCTGCCTTTTCTAGAAAAGCCTTTTTAAAGCCTGCTAGAAATGTTACCTCTTATTTAACTTCTACTATAACTAAGGTTTTGGGTTAGGAGCTCACAGAGAGAGAAAGAGAGAGAGAGAGTGGAGGGAAGGCGATGGGGAGGTGTCCAGGCAAATTGCTTTGAAAAATCTAAAGAGCAAAAGATTGTTTTTATTTGGGGAACTCAGAGAGGGCTTCTTAGAAGAGAGCACTGGAGGGAAGGACATAATAGGCATGAGGGCAGGGGAATGGCATGAGCAAAGGCTTACAGATAGAATACGACTGGACGAGAGTGAGAGGAAGAGTAGTGCATTTTGGCAGGAATGGGAGACATGGAAGCAGTATCTTTGGCTAAGGCTGCCCAAGTAAAATGGAACCACGCTGTGAGAGGCTTTGAATTCATCCAACTGGTGCAGTGGATAAGGTGCTAGTCCTGGAGTCCAAAAGGCTTAAATTCAGATTCTCCCTCGACCACTTAGTAGTTGTGTGATCCTGAGTAAGACACTTAACCTCTTTCAGCTTGAGTCATTAACTGTAAAGTGGAGGTGATAAGAGCATCCATCTCCCGGAGGTAATGCTTATAAAATGTTTTACTGAAAGAATCTGTTATATGTCAGTGTCCAGAGTTCCATTTGTTGAGGAGCTTCTGAAGGTGCCCCGTGAAGGAATAGTGTGAGCATGGGGGTGGGGAGGGAGAGGGGAGAGTGTTGCCCAGAATCAGGTGGGTGAGAAGAGGAGAGGCTGGAGGCAGGAAGCCTAGAATGGGTCAGCAAGCACGGAGTAAGAGTTTGTTGTGACCTGGATACGTGCTAAGGCGTGGAGGAAGGCCCTGCCCTCAAAGAGTCCCATGTAGATGGGAGTGGAGACAACTCTACGTGGATGGAGCAAGTTGGGGAGACTGGGGAAGGCTTCGGGCTGCAGTGTGGAAGGAGAGGCCCTGGGAGCATTGTGGTCAGGAACAGCCACGGGCCGGGCTCGCTGGATCACGGTGGGCCTGGGAGACAAGGGTGAGGGATTGAGAAGGTAGGAAGGGGCCAGGCTGTGAAGCTTCAAAAGCCAGGAGAAGTCTATGTTTGGTTATGTAGGAGCTGTTGACATTTGGATGTGTAGGAGTGAGGAGGTCACTTTGGCAGCCCAACGGAGGGACAGCTTGGAGCGGCAAGGTGACCACCCAGAAGCTGTTGTAGCTGAGGATTCGTGTCAGAGTGGCGCCGTGGAAGCCAGCAATGGAGGGTGAGGAGTGAGGATGATGCTGCAGTTGTGGGACGGGGAAGATGGGGTGGACAGCTGCCCTAGGCAGTAAGAGGAGAATTTAGAAGAGGAGGAGAGAAAGAGAAAGCTCCCCTTGGGGCCACGTCCAACAGGCAGTGAGTAGTGTGGAGCTCAAGAAAAGGAGCTTGAAGGAGCTGTCAGGAAGAGAAGCAGAGAGGGCATTGCCACAAAAAGCCAGGAATAAAGACTGCCCAGAAGAGGGAGAGGGCCCCAGGAGCCGAAGGGCCCCCAAAGGTGAGCGCTGTGTAAGGCGCCGATTCAGGTGCTGAGACTGGAAGCCAGACGGCCAAGTTCAGAAGGAGAGGGAGTGGAAGGAGAGGTGCTGCTTGTTAGATGGCCTTCTCAAGGAGCTTGGGGATGAATCGGGCCAAGATGGCTAGTGGGAAGGGTTGGATCAAGGTAGAATTTTCTGAAGATGGGGAGACCAGGCGCCTGTCAATAAGCAGCATGGAAGCAGAAGACTAAATAGATAGGGATATAGAGGACTCACTGCTGGAGAGAATGGGGTGCAGTGGGAGCAGGGGTGCATGCAGGTGGGAAGATGAGGAGGAAGGGGAGCTAGTGCCCTGAGAATGGCCTCAGTTTGTGCCTTAAAAGTATGAGGCCTAAGGAGGCATAAAAGGGTTTGGATGAGCTGAATCAGTCACATGCAGAAAGGAACTGCTGTATTCTGGGGGGTGGGGGACAGTGTGTGTGTGTGTGTGTGTGTGTGTGTGTGTGTGTCTGTGTCTGTGTGTCTGTGTGTCTGTGTGTCTGTGTGTGTGTGGCGGGGAGGAGTATAGAGAAAAGAAAAAGGTTGCTGTGGACCTTATGCCTACTCAGTTTCCAGAGTTGTCGATAAGAATCTTGAGGATTGTAGCTGTTTACCCGAGACAGGAAGTAGTGGACCCGGTTTCCAATGAGACCCTGCGTGTGTGCCCAGCAAAGCTTCACACCTGGACAAACCTGAGAAGGAACAGCTGGACACCAGGACCCAGATGTCTCCTGTCAGCCACCAGCCCAGTGTCAGCAGCCGGAGGAGCCAGACTCCGGGGCAAGCTGTTTTGGTCAGCTAAGAATAATTCTCTGTATGATGTTGGCCACTGGGTTTGAGAGCTGGAGTGGACCTCTGAGGCCAATCCTCCCATTTCTTACAGAAAAGAAAAATGAAACAGAGAGAGGGCTTGGGAGGTTACTCGGGTACTCCGATGGTAGAACTAGAATTGAAGTCCTGGGCCTTTTTTCCACTAACTCAAACAATTATTGATGCCAGCACCACACCTAGTTGCTAGAAATCTCGAAGCATTTGCTACTGCTGATTTTATTTCCCTGTCACCTATTCAGGAGGCAATTAAATTGGCATCTTGCTAAGGCATTTTTATTGTTATTAATTATAATAGCAGTAGAAGAGTTACAAAGTTTTCTCTCCACAACTCTGTAAGGTAAGTACTGTTGGCATTATTATTCCCATTTTGTGAATGAAGAAAGAGGATGAAAGAGAGAAAGGGACTTTTGCTGAAGTTAAACCATTAGTTAGTGCTGGGATTATAGGACTATAAATTTAGGACTTTGAAGGCCTTCTAATTTAACTGTAACTCCTTTTATAGTTGAGGAAACAAGCCTAGGGAATTTAGTAGTTTGCCCAAGTGAGATCTTATGTATAATAGATATCAGTGGGATTTGTATCCAGGGCCTCCTGTAGTCTTTATATAAGTTGGGCAATTTAGGCACTGTGCTGCCTAGGGCAGATTTTTATAAATGGGAATCCTAAAATTAGGTTCTGAGTATGACCCACCTGATCAGATGTTGGGGAGGGTCCCTCCTCTTCTTCCTCTAAGATCTCTATCCCCACCAGCCTAAAGTCCTACAGTAGAGATGTATTCCTTGATGTTAAGGATCAGACCCCTTCAACTTTCTCTTTTTAAAATGCAAAGTGTCTCTCCTTGCAAGAGAGACATAAAGGTCAGGATTCCTGAGTGTGTATGGGAATCTTGGCTCTGTTAGCAGTGGACAGATTACAGGTTGGAGACAGGGCAATGAGTTACTATAGAGGGTCTCTCTAAAAGCCTCACAATTTTTTCTAGGGGCAGTTTGGGGGTTGAGAGGGAGAAGAGAATTGACTTAATGGTTGCACCAAGTCTTGAACAGGGCATTGGTTAGAGATCATGCTTGGGAAAATTGGGGAAAATGCTTTCTTCTTCTATGTAGATTGGAGGAGGATCATGGAAAGAGCTTCGTCTGAATTGAAAAGTAGTGAGAATAAAATAGTTTCAGCCTGATTGGCCCTTTGGTCTAGGGATTAGAAGGCTGAGTTAAACTAAATCATTGCAGGCACAATGTTCAGCAGTCACAGAGCATCTCTACCAGCAAACTAACTGCTTTTCTTTTTTTTTTTTTTTTTTTTTAATTTTTTATTTAATAGCCTTTTATTTACAGGATATATACATGGGTAACTTTACAGCATTAACAATTGCCAAACCTCTTGTTCCAATTTTTCACCTCTTACCCCCCCCACCCCCTCCCCTAAATGGCAGGATGACCAGTAGATGTTAAATATATTAAAATATAACTTAGATACACAATAAGTATACATGACCAAAACATTATTTTGCTGTACAAAAAGAATCAGACTCTGAATTATTGTACAATTAGCTTGTGAAGGAAATCAAAAATGCAGGTGTGCATAAATATAGGGATTGGGAATTCAATGTAATGGTTTTTAGTCATCTCCCAGAGTTCTTTTTCTGGGTATAGCTAAACTAACTGCTTTTCAAGACAGAATTAGATGCCAGATTTTGGGGGCACAAATTCTAGGAATAAAAATTGAAACAGATTAGTCCCCTTGTACAAAGGTAGAAAGTTCACTGAGCTTGGGTCGCTGAGCTGAGTTCTTCAGGCCTTTCCTGTCTCTCCCATTTCCCTGTAACAGTCTTTCAGGTTAGACAAGTATGAATCGACTCTTGCCAAAGAGTGGAATTCTCACTTTGATAATGGGGAAGTCACAGGGTTTTGTTGAAAGAATTAAAGTGACAAGGGCCCTGGAGCATTCTAACTGGATGAGATGGAATGGGTCTTGCCCTTATGGTCATGATGGTGGTGAGCCCAGAGAAGGTAGGGGCCCTAGAATGGGAGCAGGGAGGGTGTTGCACGGAGAAACCCACCTCTTTCATTGATTTGGGCAAGATACTTTCCCTTTCTGGGCCTCAGCTTCCTGATCTGTTTAAAAAAAAGAGATAGAGGCAGGAATTAGATTATCTCTATGGTCCCTTTCAGTTCAAAATATAAAATTCTGTGGAAGCAGATTCTGGAGCCTGTGGATTTGTATGTGCTGGGAGTGGGGTGGGGAATCAAGGGTTACAGAATTGGTGGGGAGGAGCATGTAAAGAACTTTGACTATTTTTGGAGTTTGCTGCACTTGCTTTATTGGGTACTTTTTGTGGATCTATGTTTCCTTGTAAATCCTTCCCTCTACTGATAGAGATCTCAGCCCAGGCATTTATCCCCTTGGAATTGTCTGAAACTTATCTTTGCTTTTCCCCATAAATCCTTCACTCTCAGGCACTTCCTCTTAGTACCTTAGGGGCTCAAATATACCAAACCAGCTGGCTGCCCATCTGCCATGTCTCATTCTTCCTCTGTGATCTGACCACTTCAACTTCTCCAAACATGTTTCTTGATTGTGTGCGAATACAGATTTGTGGGATTTCCAACCTGTGGGCTTAAACCACTCATTTAAATCACTAATTTATGACAATCTGAGATCTGTTTACCACCGAACTCCAGGAAGTCAAAGGTTAGCCAGTGCCTCATGGAAAATGTTAACCAGCTCCAATTAGATTGAAGCAAATTGGTTTTCCCTCATGTCACTAATTTATGTAAAGGTTTGAATGATTTTCCTCCTTTCTTCATCTTTATAATAAAAGGCATTTCTTTGAAAAGCAGATGCAGGGAGCCTACAAGTTACTTGGCGATTTTTTTTTGGTTATTTTTGGAGAAGTGATAATGGGGCTATGAAAGGGAGCCCAGGGTCCAGGTCTACCTCTGGCCATGTGAGCGCCTGCTCCAGACTGCTCCGGAGCACTTTCTCCCAGAGCAGTCGCCTGTGATCTGCTTAACTCTTGTTCCATTCTTAACTCTTACTTATCTTTCTGGAAGTCCAGGAACAAACCTGGCTTCTCATCTCTTCAGCCTTCCGCAGTCACTGCTTGCCTTTTTAGTACTCGAGGCATTTGGGATTTTAGATCACAGTGTCAGTACCAGTGGGCATGGATAGAGAGAGGTTCCTAACCTGGGAACTAGAGAAAGCCGGACTCCAGTCCCTGGCCCCCTGTATTTGCCGAGAACTCTGCAGACTATTCTTCTCTCTGGGGATGAGAGGCTCTGAACATTGTGCAAACTTGTGTTTTATTTAATGTAGGAAACTCCCATGGGAGAAGAAATCTTCCCCTTCGAAGAAAGATCATCTTTTGAGTCCCACAGCCATAGGCAGAACTTGAACCCAGGTTTCCCTGACTAAGGGCAGTTACATTCTTACTTTATATCATGCATATACACATTATAATAAAAAGTTATTCATTTTCCAATGTCACATGACTAATAGTGTAACAATGTCTGGAGAGCCCCTGATCAATTTAATAAGTTTCTTCCCTCTCGCAATCATCTGGAGAGTTAGGAAAGAAAGAAACTGCCTCTGGCCAAGCTTCTGGTCAGCATCCTCAGACTTCCTCACCTACCATCTCAATTCTAAGTTTATGAGTGAGTCAGGCATGTTGCCTAACTTTTTATGGCAGAAGTTTTTAACCCTGTCTGTGTCCTGGCCCCTCTGGAAATCCATGGATTTATCAGAAAAATACTTTTTTAAATGTACACAGTAAAATACATAGGGATACCAAGGAAACCAATTACATTAAAATGTGTGTGTGTGTGTGTGTGTGTGTGTGTGTGTGTGTAATTTACAGATTGCAGATTAAGAACCTCTTTTCTAAGATTTTTCCATGTTCCACATCCTAACTATGTTTACTCCTTTCCTATAATGCAACAAAGTCAACTCCAACCAACTGGGCTGTAATACATCACATCAATCAGGGACTCCTTTAGTCAATCCCCATTACGCAATCAATAGAAGAAATAAAGGCCATACCATTATGGTTCATGTGTCATTAAATAGAAGAGGGGCTCTAGTACCTCCACAGCCAGTCTCGGGCTAGGATCCCCTGGCTTGGTTGGCTTGTCTGTGGTTGATTGGGCTCCTTGGCTTTTCAAGGCCAGGGGCCCATGACCAGGCCAGTGACCTGTTGGGAAGTTAAGTTCTTGCCCATGGAACCTCTGATGCTTTCAAGTGAGGTGCTTGTTCTTTCTCTTTTTTTTTTGACTTTGTAGAATATAGTTTTTTGTCCTTCATCTTTGAAGAGGAACAATAATGTCAGGGGATGTCTTGACTTGTGTGTGAATTGGATTTAAGTGAGTCAGAATTGTCCAATGTTGTCATACACCCATTCTGCCAGAGTCTTCAGATCCTTTAGTAGACATCCCCCTAACTTATCAATGGGTTTGAAGACTGTGTGTGTGTGTGCGTGTGCGCACGCACTAGGAAAGGAGAAGGAAAGGATGATCAGGCTTCATGGAGAAATACTATTTCTGGTGACAGTCACTGGGATTTATAGAATAACATGATTTATCTGAGCTGTATGTAACACAACTGAAAGGGACATATCTTGGATAACTCTGTCTTCTCATTTTCTTGGAGCTTTTTCTAATCTTACCTGAAGTTGCTAATGCTGACTCATTGCCTGTAAAATAGTTTTCGTTACCTTGTATTTATTTTTGCATATGCATTTTTCTCAATATGTTGTCTACTCTAATAAAATGTGAGTTCCTCAAGGATAAGACCTATTTTATTCTGACTTTATGATTTCTAGCGTCTACCTCAGTAACTGGCACACAGTAGAGGCTTAATAAATGCTAATTCATTTAGTATCTGTATTCTTTTTTGTTCTCTATGGCATCTCTACCCCCATATATGTGTGTATGTAGACACATCTTATCAGGGTGTGAGAATGTTAATATTATCAGCTGTGAGAAGTAAAATGTTATTTATTAACTGTTAGCTAGCATTTTTGTAGACTTTTAAGAATTGTACAATGTCTTGCAGGTTTTATCTCATTTTTTCCTCTCACAACAACCCTGGGAAGCAGGGCCATTATTATCACTCTCATTTTACAGATAAGGAGACAGACCAGGTGAGATTCAGTGACTTGCCCCAGACTTACACAACTAGTAAGTGACTAAGACTGCATTTGAACTCAGGTCTTCCTGATTCCAGTTCTGTTCATTGTGCCATTTATCTGCCTATTGAATCAAAATCAAAATCTCCTGTTGGAGATATAGGCCACTCTTCCCCCGCAAGGTCATGGGGTTCTCAGGTAAGTCTTCTATAGTTCTCCATCCCATCATTTAACTTTTCATACTTTATTCCCCTAACTATATTGTAAACCCCTGGAGGGGAGGGCCCATATGTTTTATGTTTTTATGCAGAGGAGTGCAGTAAGAGGGATTTGAGTGGATACATTTGGTTTTCATGTGGAGGCATCCTCTTTCAGCAGCTGAGCTTTGATCTGCCACTGACAAATTCTTCTCTTTCTTTTCCAGAGCCCACTGCAATGACCTGGAGAACATCTTGCCATTTCTGTTCTTGGGATCCATCTATTCCTTCCTGGATCCAGATCCCTTCATAGCCTGGCTGCACTTTTTCATTTTCTTTGTGGGGAGGATAATTCACACCATTGCCTACCTGATGAAACTGAGAGCTCCCATCCGCTCGGTGGCCTACACCATAGCTCAGTTGCCCTGTATTTCCATGGCTCTGCAGATTCTTTGGGAGGTCATAGACACCTGGTAACCAGCAGTCAGCTATAGTGCCATCTTCCCAAGAAGGGAAGACAAAGGATGCAGATTTTTCAGGGTTCCATCCCATCCTCCACATTCGTTTTCTTCCTCTCCCTTTGCTTCCCAGCATCACTAAACTAAGTGCCTGACATGTAGATATTCTTTAATTCCATGGTGACTAGAAAAGTTGCTGATCACACCTGTGATGTGGATGGGACAGGTCAGATCCGAAAATCCTCCCAAGTTTGTTCCAAAAAAACATAATATTAAATTTGTCCAGTATATACCTTTTTCTTGCTCTCATCTTTTGCATTCTCTTGATCTTTTCTTCCTGCTTTCTCTCTTTCCCTTCCTCCTTCCTTCCCCGCTCCCCTCTCTCTCATTTGAATCCTTTTGAGTTTTAAGACTCTGGAATGAGAAATGTCTCTTTTTGTTGTTTATTTTTATAGCTGAAATTTCAGTGAGACCAGAGCCATAGAAACAATCCATTTGGATTATCTTCAATATAGAATTACAGTATTTGGTAGACTCTATACTATATCTTCTATTGCATTTTTCCCTATAAGGGACTTCAAAGTAGGGAAGGGATTGCCCTCTCTAGCAGTAACAAACAGGACTGTTAAATAGATATAGGTTTAGAGGTGAGTAATGAAATCCAGCCTTCTGAAAGAGGAAAGGGGGACAGAGCTATAACCAACAGGTATAAATTGGGTAAAATCATAAAATAAGGCAAATAAAAGCTGACCTCTTGGTTTGCCATTGTTTCTGTGATTTAGAGACTTAACACTGGGAATCCCAACGTCCCACCACCTGCTGGAAGTTCATCCCCAAGAAGCACACTTTCTTCTTGTTTTATAAGGTCTTTATTATCATTAAATTGAATTTTTGATATTGTCTCTAAGCCTCTGTGACTTTGGTTATTCATGATGTCCACTTTTCCTCAAATTGGGTGCTGTCTGGCGGTCTAACTTGATCATGTCCTTGACAGTGATGTTTAAAGGATAGTAATCCCCAGTAAAGGCCAAATCCTGCATCCATCCCACTACCAGAACGTAGACCTTAATTTCTATATTCCCCTATTATACATGGAATTCCTTTTGGATATAGGGTTGGACTAGTTGACTATTAAGTTCCCTTCCATCTCTGAAATCCAGTATTCTGAGGTTATTCTGACCAGTGCTTGACTGGAACATTCCCAGGGTTTGTGGTAGCCAGAGACTGAGTTCTTCAGCTATTGCCTGGTGATTCAAGGAAGAAAGGAAGTATCATGGACAGGGAGGAGGGAACAAGCATTTATTAAGTGCCTACTTGATGCTGATGAAGCCTCTGCTGACCATTCTCATCTTGACGCCATTACTTCCTTTTTTCCTGCTGCAGTTTCAGTCACACATCATACGAAATTGGAAAAACTGACCCAAGAATCCTTTCTACAGTGTCCTTGGCCACTGAGCATTCAACCTTTTTAAAGACCCCATTATTTCTAGAGACAGTTTACATAAAATCTCTTTCTTCACTGCTCCTGATTTTGAAGTCTTTGGGACTCAAGTAAACCAAATCTAATTCCTAATTCTTCTTATTTGGAATAACCCACTAAATACTCAAACAACTATTGTTTATCTCCTACCTCAGTCTTCTCCGATCTAGCTATTTCCAGCATATTTTTTTTTAACCAATACATTTTGAGCCTGTTCTTCAGTTCTCCATACTGTCCTTTGTTACTTTCTTTTGCACCTATTCCAAACTAAACTAAGCAAATTTACAAACTAAACTTACTGTGTCCTAAGTTGTTACCCCCCCTTCCCCCCCCCCCCCACACCTCCGGTTGAATGGTGAACTACATTTGATTCTAATTGACACATCACTAGGGCAGGCTTTTCTCAGTGTTTCCTAGATCCAGGAGCACATTTCTCTATGGAGATGAGCTAACTCAATTTTCCCCATTGTGGAGCCTTTTTTTCCCAACGAGAACAGAGGTTGCTGTGGGAAGAATAATTACCAACCTTTACTTTCCCTTAAGGGAAACCAGAGGGAAGAAACTAGGTGTGTGGGAATAAGGGGGTTGCTAGGCAACCAGCAAAAGTAGGATGCCATT
Organism: Sarcophilus harrisii; assembly: GCF_902635505.1. NCBI lineage: Eukaryota > Metazoa > Chordata > Mammalia > Dasyuromorphia > Dasyuridae > Sarcophilus > Sarcophilus harrisii. Next base: position 481,215,095 of record NC_045427.1, on the reverse strand, counting down.
ACTCATGGTGAATGGGGAGCCACCAAGAGGATCTTTCTGGAATGGACCAGCTTCCTGCTCTGAAAACTGACTGACTCGCCTTCTGGGCGCCCTAAGACCCCGACTTAAGCCAAGGGGAAGGACAGAGACGGATGGCTGTGTTGCTAGCTCTCCAGTGGGATTTAGAGGTCAGGGTCCAAAGCAATTGAATCAATTCCCCAGCTTTCCAATCCGGCGCTCCCAAACCATGCTGGGTTTGGATAAGCATTTATATAAAGGGATACGGGAGCCCCGACCCTGCAGTTCCCAGCGGCTTTTACTCATCTGGTCTCTGAAGTAAAGACCTCCTTCCTTGCTCGGTGTCGGAGCTCACCGGCAGGGCGGGCAGTCTCGTTTAACCGAGGCTCTCCGGGAGCCCAAGGGCGGGTCTCAGAGGAAGGGCCCGTAGGCTGAGCTGGGAAGTGGGGTGGGACCACTGGGACGCAGGACCAGGGCCTGGAGAACAATGACCTCGAGATGGCAGTGTTGCCCAGCCCGAGGGCCCGGCGCACGAGTGAGCAGCCCGGCTGCTCCAGCCGGGGGAGGGCCTCAGAAGGCTGGGGCAGCTCTCTCAGTTCTCAGACCAAAGCACTTAGATCTGGAAGAGGACTTTGGGTCATCCCCTTTCCTCATTTACTGACGCCACCTGCCAATCAGCACCTGGATGTATTAGAGCCCGAGGGGGAATGATGCACTTGGTTTCCAGGAGAAATACAAGTGACAGCTTTGCCAGGAATCGGTGAACTCTGATGGGAAGTGAAAATACAGAAACTGGCCGGGTCTCTGCTGCCCTCTGGGATTTGTACGACGAGTACAAATGCTGCATGGAGGGGTGGGGTGGGAGCTGCATAAGCTGTACTTTTTTTTGTCCCATTATGCTGAAGGTGAGGAGTAGTTTCTCAGCCCGAGAGTAAGGAACAATAAGTGTTGAACTTGGCACAAAGGGTGAAATTAGGGACAATAAGTAGAGTTTGTTTCTCAGTAATTCTTGTTCTCCCTTTAGTTATCCCGTATCTCTTCCTGGTTATTTCTAACTAGTAGCTGAGTTACTATTAATTGATTCCACTTGCTGTCAATCTATCAAGATCTATCTCTAAAGCACCCTCAGGGTGTCCTATGTGCCTGGTGCTGAGATGCTGGGGACACCAATACAAAAGTAAGAGAGCCCTTGCCCTCACGGGGCTTACATTCTAGGAGGGATTGTGGCACCATCCATGTTAGGGAAAGCCTTGTGAATGGAGCTATATGGCAGGTGCTTCTCATGCCCTTTTTAGAAGCAACGATAATAATTGATCAAAGTGGGTTGGGAAAGTCAAGGAATGAGTGACAAGCATTTATTAAGTGAGTACCTCTTGCCAGACATCCAAAATGAGAGTGAGAGTTGGGAGAGACCTCAGCAGCCATTTAGTTCCACTCCTACTTGAAAGAAATCCCCACTATAACATACCTGATAAGTCCTTATCTAATCTCTGTTTAAAGACCTCCAGAGACCGGGAAACTGCCCTTCCTTGAAGCTGCCAGTTACTTTTTAGATATCTCTTACTATAAGGAAGTTTTTCCATGCTGTCTGGGCTCTGGCTCCATTGAAAAAAGAAACATGGCCTGGAGGGTCTGGGGCTCTTTGGATAGGGATGAGAGAGGTAGGATTGATCCCCCCTTTAGCTACACAGCTTTATCTCAGGAAGATCCCCAAAAGCGTACAAATTAACTCCCTTGGATTGAGGGAGGTTGGGGTCCCTGAAGGTCTGCTCAGAAGATCTCTCTTCCTGGTGTGGAGAGACAGCCGCAGGACAGAGAGGCACATGTGCACATTGACTAGATCTTGGTGTCCTGGGGGATGGCTGCATGGCAGGAAACATGGGCTGGAGCTAACTGGATGGGTTTTCATGGCCCTAAGTAGATCCTTGAACTTTAAAGACTCATAACTTCCTTGTTGAGTATATTCTCTCAGACAGTGCAGAGGGTAGCTGCCCCATGGGTTAGTTTCATGAGTTATTGAAGCTCAAGGAATAAATCATCTGGCGACCAGCGCTGGTGTGGAACCTTTCTTATCAGAAGAAGCAGCGATATGACCCTACCAGCACTTATGCTCCGGTTTTATGGCCAATGGGACCGTTTTTTACGACCAATGGGACCCAGGATTCCGAGGCCGCGATAAGACAGCAGAGCAGAAATACAGTGTTTCATTTTACAAGTAGATCTTTGAAAACTCTGAGGATTCCAAGGAGTGAAGCTAGCAAAATGGTAGGCACTGGGGTTAATATGTGAGATTAGAGGTACAGTATTGTCCAGTATCCCTTCAGATTCTGGCTCCATGGCTTACTCACTAATGGGATATTAAATGCATGTCATCTCTCTGTGAGGGGCTAGAAACTTAAGACGTGGCTCCGGCCTTGGTGAAATCATTGATGAGTTTATAATCTTGTTGGGGAGCAACACTTGTAAGGCTGACTCTGAGGGGGTTTTACATGCTCCTTCTCAGGCGCCGCTAGATGGCACAGTGGTAGAGCACAGGCCCTGGAGTCAGGAGGAGCTGAGTTCAAACGCTTAACACTCGGTGACCTGAGCCAGTCACTTAACCCCAACATCCTTGCCCCCAAATAAACAATAGATGCTCCTTCTAGGACTTGGTGCAGAGGAAGTGGTAGGAAGGGAAACTTTGCAGCCTTCCCAAAAATTCTAGAGTTGACCTGGGCCAACTATTAGAGACGGGGGAGTTCAGGTTCTGAAGTTCTTGATTTAGAACGCAACTAGGTAAATTGGATAGAATCTTTCCAAACTAGTAGCAGAGTTGGTATGGCCTTCTGCCCTGGAGGGACTCCTCTGGGTTGTCTGAGAAATTAAATTATTCTATTCTACATTATCTAGTTTTCCCAATAATTATTATTGAATCCTGTTGCATTCTTTTCTCCACTACTTTCTAATAATGAGTTTATCAATTATCTCATATTCATTTAGTACCACTTCTGAATTCTATATTTTTTCCACTGATCTATTTTTCTATTTTTTAAATCTAGTATTAGATAATTTCTATAATTACATATTATTGCTCATTATTTAAAGCTCCATATGAATTATAATTTTACCAATACTAGTCACTAGCTCATTGATATTGATTACAATCTAAATTAACTTGAGAACTATTGATATTTTTAACAGATTGGCTCAGTCTAACCATTTGTACTTCCTTAATTTCTGTCAAAATAATATTGAAGTGTTTTGTTTTATAAATCTCTTGATTGTCTTGGTAAAATTTTCCTTCTTTTCTATCTTCAAAAAGCTCATCTCCTCTAGTAAAATACTTTTTTTTTCCTGTAATCACTCTCTTAAGATTGTCTAGGAACACTTAGTTGGATGGGGAGGTGGGACTGTGAGATCCTTCCTTCAAGCATCTTGGTTATTCATGTTTGGGAACAGATTTATTTCATAAACTAGATCATATCCAAATAGAAAAGAACAATGTGTGTAGGTCACACATATTACTTAATCTTGGCCTATTTGAGTTAATGTTGAATCACCAATCCAGATCTCTCTTGGAGTTTCAGACTCACATTTCCAGCCATCTTCACAATATAGCCATGAGGATGTTCCAACAGGATCTCAGATTCAAGACATCCCCAGCTGTGGTCTATTTTTATCTGGGAAACTATCATTTCTAGAGTTTCTTGTGTTTGCCATCTTTGCGTTATGGTTGACACTTCCCTCTCCTTTACCTTGATTAATTTATTAATCATTATTAAGGTCTAAGTATTCACCCTACAATCCATCTTTCATGCTACTGTCAGAATGACCTTTGATAAGAAGATTCATAAGAATGCCTTTTAACACCTTAAAAAATGACAGAGCACTTTTGCCTTGTTATAGCCTTTAAATTGATCTCTTTGACACTTGGTTCTCCCATCTATTCAGCGTTGCCAATATTATCTTCCTTCTACTAAAACCTTCTAGTGGCTCCCTATTGTTTCTAGGGGAAAATACAATCAACTCCTTAATCTGATTTTTAAGGTCCTTTATAATTGGACTTCAACCCAATATGCTCATATTATTCTTCTCATAGCCATAACACATCAGTCAAATCATACTATTTACCAATCTCCAAACTCAACATGTCATTTCTTCATCTTCATATCTCTGCATAGTTGACTGGAATACCCATTATACATTCCCTTGTCACCTCAGCCTTTTATAATTCTTAAATTATTTCAAGATTCATTTCAGAGACCTCTCCTTCTGGATGCTTTCCAGAATTTCCTGCCCCAGAATTCCTAGAGTTCTTTCTTATTTCTCCAATGTGCCCTTTTGCAACAGACTTGTCACTCCCTTATGTAGTAGAAAGTGTCCAAGAAATCAGAACAGCCACAAAAAGATTTGCTTGCCCTCTCTACTTGGCTAGACTGGCTAGAAGAATATCTGAAGGCACGTATATATAAAAAGTTCTGAGCTTTAAATTGCTGGAGGGAGACAGACATTAGAAAGATGAGGAGGGAACTTCCATGTTGGAAGCCCATGTAGTAGGGTTACAGTAGTATCAGGCCATCAGGGACAGCAGCTGCCTGGCAAGTATCAGAGCCAAGCTGGGTTGGTGGCCATGTGTGAGGCCTGAAATGAGCAAAGCTTCCCTAGAGATGACTTGGGACACCCAAGAGGATGGACACTTGTGCTGAGAGACTGACATCTTGGGAGAGCATTCTGGACTCCAGAAAAGCAAGGCAGACAGGAGAAAATCATTAGATCCATGATGCTCCTAACTAAAGGTTCCAAGACCTGCAAAGTATGGTCTACGGATAGATTTCAGGGGTTGGGATGGAAAAAATGATATTCCTTGTCAATCTTTGATTTCCTTTATAATCCTATGTATTTTACACACTTAAAAATGTTTTTCTGAGAAAAGCTCCATAGGTTTCATCTGAGTGTATGAAACACAAAAATTAAGAACCCCTGTACTAGAGACTGAGGAAGGAGGTGGTAGGTTGGCAGAAGCTCAGGACCTATACCAGGGCCCATGATTTCATTTATATAACTGAGACTTAAATTGTGCTCTGTGAGTTTGCAGACACTGTCACTGAATCTCTTGGGAAAAAGGAAACTGAACTGAATAGATTGAAGGCAGGAGCCTTTGCTAAAGGGGCTTGCATACTAGTACTTCTCTGTTCTTTACATTCCATTAATAAAACAGCCCTGTGTTTATTGTTGAGGAAGTCTGATGCTCTTACCGAGGGAGCTGGGAGCTCCTTTGAATAACATAAGTCAGAATCTGATGTTCCCAGGGGAGGTTTAATGGAGAGAGGAAGGGGGTTCCAAGCCTTAAAAGAAAAACTCACAAGATTCAATGAATCCTTTTGTCAAAGAAAGGGGTCTAGGGCCCTAACTGAATCTCAGGTTATACTTATCTGTTCATGTTGTAACTCTCCTCAGGGGGATATAAAGTCTTTGAGAATGGGGTCATTTTTTGTTTTGCTATCCCTGGTACTTAGCACAGTTCCTAACATATAGGGGCTTAATAAATAAATATATATGCACATATAAAATATATGTATACATATTGGATTGAGAACTCTTTAGAGATTGGTGGTACTAGTATTATTATCTCCATTTTATAGATGAGGAAGCTGCCTTAGAGAGGTTTTAAGTAATCTGCTTGTGTTCACATCAAAAATGTTGGTGCTAGGTTTCGGTGGACTACCAATCCAACAGCCTTTCCACTACTCTATACTACCTCTGTAAAGCACAAACCTAGACATACCACTCCTTAAATTTAAAAAAAAAAAAAAAAAAAAAACTTTAATAGTTTCCTACTATTACCAACTAAAGTTCAAAATCTTCTGCCTGGCATTTAAAGCCCTCTATAGTTGAATGCCAGGGGCAACTGGGTGGTGCAGTGGATAGAGTACTGGACTCTGACACAGAGTCAAATATGACTTCAGATACTCAACTAGCTGTGTGATCCTGGACAAGTCATTTAACTCCTGTCTGCCTCAGCTCCTTAACTATATAATGGGGACACCCTGGAGAAGGAAATGGGAAACTGCTCCAGTACTTTTGCCAAAAAAACCCAAAATGGGAACAAGAGCCAGACACAACTAAAAGATGTAAATGGGGATCAGGGACTACCATCGCTTCCACTGCTATATCATAATTCCTGCCTTCCATCCTCTGCACTAGGCAAACAGAATGACTCCAGCTCTCAAACATACACTGAATTCTCCTGCTTCTATGAATTTGCTTCTGCTATTCATGCTGACATGGAAATGCCCTCCCTTCTTCTCTTTACCTGCAGAATTCCTACTTGTTAAAATCCACCTTTAAAATCATCCTTTAACCCCAAGGAGATACTAAAGAAGGGAAAGGGACCAGTATGTGCCAAAATGTTTGTGGCAGCCCTGTTTGTAGTGGCTAGAAGCTGGAAACTGAGCGGATGCCCATCAATTGGAGAATGGTTGGGTAAATTGTGGTATATGAATGCTATGGAATATTATTGTTCTGTAAGAAACGACCAGCAAGATGAATACAGAGAAGCTAGGAGAGAATTACATGAACTGATGCTAAGTGAAATGAGCAGAACCAAGAGATCATTATATATGTCAACAACGATACTGTATGAAGATGTATTCTGATGGAAGCAGATTTCTTTGACAAAGAGACCTAATTCAGTTTCAGTTGATCAATGATGGACAGAAGCAGCTACACCCAAAGAAAAAAACACTGGGAAATGAATGTAAACTGTTTGCATTTTTGTTTTTCTTCCCAGGTTATTTCTACCTTCTGAATCCAATTCTCCCTGTGCAACAAGAAAACTGTTTGGATCTGCACACATACATTGTATCTAGGATATACTAGGACATATTCAACATATATAGGACTGCTTGCCATCTAGGGGAGGGGTTGGAGGGTGGGAGGGAAAAATCGGAACAGAAGTGAATGCAAGGGATAATGTTGTAAAAAAAAAAAAAATTACCCTGGCATGGATTCGGTCAATAAAAAGTTACTATAATAAAAAAATTTTTTTAAATGAATATTAAAAAAAAATAAAATCATCCTTTATCCTGGATAATAATTATACTTCCCGTCAGACCTCTTCTATGACTTTGGCTTTTTTTTTTTTTTTTTTTGGTAACACTCCAATGTGCTCAACATGCACTCTTAGCTATCAGTGTTAGTGAAAATTTCCCCTACTCAATTGAAAGTTCCATGTGGTGTAGGGACTGGGACTTACCCTGTCTCTATCCCATTAAGGACCAGTGATGTTTTTTTTTTTTTTTCTTCTTAGAACTTAGAACTTGTATTTAATACAACCCACAAGCTTCCTCCACCTTTTAAAATTTTTCTTATTATTTTTAAAAGCAAAGAGAGCTATGAAGATGATAAAACCGGGAAGCTGGTTAAGTCTGCTCTCCATCTTTCCTTCTCTCTCCTCCAAATTTGGATCTTAGAGAATCATAAAGTCAGAACTGGAAAGAACCTTAAAAGCCATATTGCACAACTTTCTCATTTTACACATGAAGAAACAAAAGGATTTTCTCAGGGTCACACAGATAGGAAGTCTCTGAAGCAGGACCTGAAACTCAGATTTCTTGACTCCAGGTCTTGATTTCTAGCAACTGTGCTATATAGTGCTGCTTCATCCCTAATGTTAAGAAGGAAACCAATTATCTGATAAATTAATTTATGCCTGGGTGTGAATTATAGTATTGTGTGATTTAGCCCTTTGTATAATCCAAAAGAAAGAAGCACTTATGGTGGGATTCCAGACACAACTGTCATACCTGGAGTGAGACATGGAGCACTGTTTATAGATAGTGATCAGGACGCCCTCTAATCAAAGCACTTTTCTGCTCTAGTCTTTTTTTGCTTTTCTCTGCTACCTTGGTCCAATAACTCAGTGAAAGAGTAAGCAGTAGTGGCTAGTCAACTCAAGGTTATATGCTTGATGAATCTGTGATGACTGCCTGCCTTTTCTCTGGAGAGGAAATCAGATTAGTTCTGGGTGTGAGCAATGATTTCAAGGTACATATGCACTAAAAAAATTTTTTTTTGCCTCTTTTGTTTAAGTAACAGATGAGAAACGGGCCTGTGCTGGATGGTTCCTCATCAGGGACAGATTTGTCAGAACCCCGTTTGACAGTTTTTGTGCCACCTCCCCCTTCCCTTGACTCCTTTCAACCCACTCCCTGTGAAAAGGAATGAGAATTCCAGAATATGTGTCCCAGTCATGGGATCATAAGATCATTGTAATCACAAGATCACCAGATTTCAGAATTAGAAGATGTTTCAGCAATTGTTTAATCTCATGATTCTCAAACATTTTGGTCTCAATACTTCTTAAAATTAGGTATTTCCAAAGAACTTTATCTATCTATCTATCTCTATTATATCTATTGCTATTTGTCATATTAAAAATTAAAATATCAAATAATTTTGATCTCATGGACCTCTTTTATGAGCTCCATGGACCTTTCTTTGAGAACCATTGGTTTAATCCATTAGCTTTATTTTATAGATGAGGAAGCTCAAAAGAAATGAGGAAAGTTGACATTTTTTTGGTCCAAAATTACACAGGTAGAGCTTCTGGTAGTGTCAGAATTCAAATATAGGTGCTCTGACTCCAAATCCCCCTCTTATCCTCCTACCTCTCAGCCTAATAGAAATTTGAGCCTACAAAGAATACTTGCCAAAACTATGAACCTTTGCCAGGAGAAGAAGGCCAAATCTCCTTATGCCTCTTCTGTTACTAGGATGACAGGAGACCAGAATTTACCCCACCCTGATTTCTCTCCAGCCATCCTTTTTTCTCTCTTCCACTCCATCCCTTGGGGTCTCCTTTTGTGATGGCGGCCCACTTTTATAGTGACCTGGCTTGGCCTTCGGGTCCCAGGAAGAGCTGCAATCTTGAAGTATCTCTGAATTTCTCTTTTTAAAGATTATCACCGCTAAATAAGCAAGAATCTGGCTCCCAGCCTATATATCTCAGCATCAACTCAAATATATACTTTTCACATTGCTTTGCCAAGAGCTTGCCTCCCCCCCCACTTTTGTTAATGGTTTGGAGTTTTTCTTTTGTTTTTTAATAGAAGTTCCTTCGTATTAAAAAAATTGAAAGGGACAGTTTGAAAACCCCATCAATTCTGCTTATGAGTAACTGAAACAGACAAAGGGAAGAGAGATGGGATGAGGGAAAAGCACTGCAGAGGAAAAATTTCAAATTCACTGCAACGCTCCGTATGGGCAATTTGTATCTTGTCTCAGTGAAGCCTTTATCTCAAGTGACAGACGCTGAATAAGCTGCCAAAACATCACAGCAATTAAGGGCTACAGTATCAAGAGCAAATGTTTTAATTCATTTTGTTTTTCTTTTTTAAAAAAAGGAGGGGGAAGGAGGAAAGAGAGAGAGAGAGAGAGAGAGAGAGAGAGAGATCCTTATTCTCTCCCTTTTGGGTTTCCAGAGAGGCATCTGTAAACTATTAAACTGGTTTATTTTCATTAGTGCACTCATGGCGGAAGTGACATTTATATCCTTGTGGTATGACTGAGGGAGCCAGGAGCTTTCCATGGGAATAGAGCCCCCACGGCTTTTTCCAAAGCTGACGGAGGTTCTCATGAATACAAGCTTCGTGTTCAGAGAGGATTCCAGGCCCTCACAAAACATGCCGATTCCATCTATCTAGCCCGTAGCAGGGCCAGAAAAGGCCTTTATTTTTTCCACCAAGAAAAAAAAAAGGTAAAGAAAACATCCTTCTTTTGCGTACACAGCCCCTGCCTGCTGGCATCTCTAAACTCAGAGACCTTAACCACTGACTCCAATACACCTGGGAGGAACCATAATCTATTAGCTTTTCCGCTCCCTTTGGGGAACAGAGGTTTAAATTGCAATCTGTTTATCAAGTCCCCTGTTGATGTTCCGTTAGGCCTCCTGATGGCCAGCTGGAGTCAGTGCAGGCAGGTGCCAAAGCTACCCTTGCTTGAGTGGTTGGCCAACTTTATTTGGAGATGGAGGGACCCTCCAGTTTCTGCAATTCGCCCTTTTTAAAGAAGAGGCTGCGGGTCTCGACTTCTGCTATGAGCCTTTGGAGGCTGCCCTGCAGACCACTAGCTTTTTAAGTCCCATGTCCTTCCTCCATCCCAAAATCACTGGGCAAAGTTAGAGCTCTTAAAAATTACTTAGCATCCTTCTCGTTTTCTTTGTAAGCCTTTTTCCCCTTTACATTCTTCACTTCCCACTTTTCCCCATTCCAATGGCTTCCCCACCCTCCGGCCAAGTTCTGATAAACTAATTTATAACCAGGTACTTGTTATTTAATGTGATTTAATTTAACCTCTCAGGAGTATATTTGCATTTGAAGATAAGCCCAGAGAGAGTTTGGTAATGGTGGAATTTCAGACATTGACCCCCAGATGTGGGGTGGGACGGTGGTTTTTTGGAAAGTTTCTTCCAAGTAGATGACTGCCTACTTGGTTCATTTTACCCAGGTGTAAGTCTGTTCTTTGATCAAATTAATGTAGGATTTCTCAGGCTTGTTGAATAATATGGGGCACCGATGACTTCCCTCTTTTGCCTCTGTATAGAAAACCACATGAGTTCTGGGTGTAATGTAGCAGCATCTATAGAAAAATAAATGTGTTTTATACAATTAAAAAAACCCCCAAATCTCTGCTTTTGTGTGCAAGAACAGATGTGGGGTGGGTCTGGGCTGGGTGGTCTCTCTAGGGCTGGTTGTCAGGCAGAAGTTATTTAATTTCAGAACCGCCATATGCAGTTTTCTATGGCCACTGATTGCCTTGGCTGGAAGGCAGAATTCCTATAGCCAAATTTTAGCCCCTTGTATTTTTCTTGTCACCTCTTCCCTTGTCACAAACCACTGCAGAGATCACTATTTTTGATCACCATATTTTGGTTCTGAACCAAAAATTAAAGATGGATGCTATTCCACAGATGAGCACCCATCTTTAATCCCAGATCTGCCTGTGGTCCGGCATCTCCTATTTGTTCCAAGAGCTGATGCTATCAAAATAGGTTTTGCCAGAACTGCATAAAGAAAGCATAGTTTCCATACAGATTTTTAGGCAATTCATTGAGATGCCTGCATATGAAGTTCTATGTTCCTTCAAACTACCCTATTATGTTTTTCCCACCTTCTCTCCAAGTCATTGGGTATGGACAGTTTCCAGTCTCCCTGGTTCAGGATTTAATCCCAGAATCCTAAAGCATCACACTGGGAGGGACTTTAGAAATCACCCTATTTTACAGATGGGGATACTGAAGCCCAGAGAGGGATGGCCACTTAGCTAAAGTCATTCAAGTATTAAATGGCCAAGCCAGATTTGAACCAAACTTCGGGGTCCCCAGATGGTTGTTCTTCCTGCTACATCCCCAGAAAAGGGCTTGCTTTGGGGCCCATTCCTATCTGGTCTTTCTTTCAAATCACCAATTAAGGAGGGGGCTGCCTAGAGGCCATATACAGAAAGCAAAGAGACTCCTGGGAAAAAGGGAAATGTCTCTTCTATTTCTCTTCCTCCTCCCATGGCCACTGCTTGGGTATCCAGTTGGTGAAAGGAGTAGTGGTTGATAGAAGGAAGGATGCCCAGCAGGCTCCCGTACGATGCTGAAGAGCCTGACCATCCAGGAGAATGGGGATATTCTGAAGAACACTAGCCATCCCAGGTAGACAGAGAACATCTATGTCGCTGAGCCTCCTGTATGCAGGGAGGACCTCAGGTCTTGGGGAGAGAAGGCATCCTGGGGTTGTCCAGTCCAGCTCTGCCCTCCAGCAGAAGCGGTGGCCCAGCCGGGAGGGCCGGGACCAGACTCGAGGGGACGTGGACCCTGTTTCCCAGCACCAGGCTCCTATTACCCTGTAACATGGCCTCTGACATCCTTTCCTTGGAGAGTCTGCTAGGAACCCCAGGTGAGCTCCTCTAGGAAAAAGGGATATAGGAAGGTTGGGTCAGTCTCTTTCTGACTCCTCTCCCATCCCCAACTAGGATGGCATATAATTGTTCAAGGCCTAAACTATGGAGCCGAACTCCACTGTGTGTGCAGTGGAGATGGGAAAACTTCGACCTATGTACAGACCGAGGTATGCAAGCTGGCCCGGTGATGTCACAGATAGACATATGGCCACTGGTTTATGCTGACTGTGGCCCTGAAGGCTGCTGGGACATTTGATGCCAAAATCCCATCTGGTTTCTGGAACCAAAATGGTTCTTAAACAGCATCAGCCGGCACCAGTTTATAGTCTGCATCTCAAATGGAACATCTTTGGTTCTGTTTGTAATTTTTTTCATTTTTTCCCCATTCCTTTCCAGGTTTTTTGTTTTTTGCCTTTTGTTTTTTTTTTAAAGAACTCAAAGTTTTTGATTTTCAAACAAAGTCTGTTCAGGGAGGTCTCTCCTCCTTTCTGGTCTGATGGCATCATATGCTCATGAGTGGGAATACCAGAAACAGAGGGTAGAAGGGAGGCGCTGGGCCCAGGGCCCTGCTGTCCTCAGCAGTCAACTGGGAGAAGGACTGTGGGCTGAAGAAAGTGTCCTTGGAGGTCTCTGTAGGTTCCTTTCTTAACCAGCCCTTCTGTTGGGGGCAAGAAAAGACATCCTTGTACTGCGGAGAGGAAAAGGGGTTCATTTTCCTTTCTTTCCCTTTCCTCCTTTTTCTTTTTTTCTTTTTAAAAACATTTTTTCTTTTTTTCTTTCTTTTTTCTTTAAATTTTTTTTTTTTTTTTTTAAGAAAAAGGTAGCTTAGTCCTGGCTGAAGGCTGCTGGGAATCATTCAGTTTACTGTGGGCACCTGGTTCTGATGCAGGCTGAACTCTTTGGCTTTGAGGCGGAGGCTGGCGATGCTGTTGGCCATGTTGACCCCCTGAGTGGGAGTGGTTGTCCCCCCGGGGCTGTAGGATGGCACCGTGCTGGAGTAAAGGAAGGAGGAGACATAAGATATATGAATCACTCACAGCCTTGGCCCCACCACTTCTTACTCTCTGGTGATTTCCCATTCTTGTCCTCCTCTCTCTGTTCACTTTTCTATCTTGGCTTTCTCTTTAAATTAGACAGGATCTCAGATCTGTCCCTTCCCTCTCAGAAATGCCAGGAGATTGGCAGGACTTGGGGAAGAGTTAGAATCCTACACCTTTGAGTGAGGGGTTGGGTAACCTTTGAAGTCTTAGAAATATGGAATTTCAGAGTTGGAAGGGATTCTAGAGTTCTTCTCTGATAGTTAAGATTCCCAGAAAAACTTTAGTTCCCCACCTCCCCTGCCATCTCAAGTAAGAATAAGGAAGGAGGAGGAGGTGGTGTGAGGGGAGCCCTGACTAGACTTTTTAACTCCCTGCTCTCCCCGTGCCCCACTTCCTCTCTTCCCTTCTTCCCCTTCACACCGGCAAGCCCATCTCGATGTTCTGGACAGGCGTGGAGCTGCCCCCGCAACTGGCTCTGGAGCCCCCATCAGCCGGTGCATCTCTGGCAGGAGGGTGTGAGTGCCCAGAGCTGCCAGCAGCTGAGCTGAAATTGAGATTAGAGAGTGATCAGAACCTATGGGCTGGAGTGTCCAGAGGGGAGCCTAGATACCAGAGCAGGCCCTTCCCTATACAGCTGGCCTGATGAGCCAGACAGAGTCCCAGGCCCCCATCTCATCTCCCTTTCTGTCTTAGGATTCACTGCAATTTTCTAGGCTTTCCTGACAGTCATTTAGAAATCTGTTTTCCAGAATTGATCCCCTAAAAGCCATCTAATAAATCTCTTAATCTCTCTCTCTCTCTGTCTCTGTCTCTCTGTCTCTGTCTCTGTCTCTTCTCTCTTTCCCTCGGTCTCGTCTCTCTGTGTCTGTTTTTTTCTCTGTCTCCTCTATTATTTTCCTTCCCCTTTCTTCCATTTATTCCATTCCATTTCTCCTTTTCTTTCTCCTTTCCTCTATGATCCCTTTCCATCTTCTTCTCTCTCTGCCTTTCTTCTTTTTTCTTTCCCTTTTCTCCTCCCTATTTCCTTCTGCCTCTCCCACCCTCCCCTTTCCCTCTCCCTCCTCTCATTCTACATTTTCCTCTCATTTTTCTTTCCTCTCTCCTTGTTGTCTTCTCCCTCTCCCTCTTTTCCCTTTTGATTTTCTACCTCCTTCTTTCCTCCTTCCTTTTCCTTTCCTTATATCTCTCCCTTTCCCTTTTCCTTTCCTCCCAATCCTTCTCCACCCTTTCCTATTTAATTGTGCCCAAATGGGTGGAGCCTGAACTAATCTGTTCTGGGATAGGGGTTTCCCACCGGTTTAGATTTGGAGTTAACCAAGCTCAAAGTCTTTCATTTCTCTGTACAGGAATTCTTTGCTTTGGGAGGCTTACTGTGCCTCCCAAGGAATAAAACAAATTGGGCCTTGAGCAGTTACTTTGAGAATTGCCCAGTCCCCTTTTGCTCTCCATTTTGGGGGTCCTTGCTTCCCCTTCTTCCCCAGACTTCAAGAGGACTTGTTTCTCCTCCCTTTGCTCTCTAGCTGACCCCCTGCCCACCCCAGCCATGAAATCCCTGGAAGGTGGGGTGGGGAAAGGGCAGGTTCAGAGCCCGGGAAGTCTCACCTGTATGGGGAGGTGGTCGTCCAGGACAAATAGTCTGAACTCAGAGCCGTCGGCCTAGGCGCCATCGGCTGCTCGATGGCGGCTTCCTGGCTATAAGACTTGAGGAGTGAGGCGGACCTGTTGGCCAGCATTGCTCTCTCATTCCGTCGGAACTTTGCCCGCCGGTTCTGGAACCATACCTGGGCGGAGATCAGGAGGCACACAGTCAGGAGGGGAAGGAAGGAGACTGGCTGTGAGTCTGGGTGAGCCACGCCCTCCGTGGCGGGTCACAGCCAGGGATGCTCAGCAAGATTACTGAGTTTATCTTAGATGGGAGCAAAAGCAAAGCAAAAAACCAAAAACCAAAACCAAAACCCAGAGATGCTCTAATGGTGGGACCGTAGGCACGGGGCCAGGAGAACCTTTGCAGAGGCCACAAGGAAGTTGTCCCCTTCCTTCCCAGGGCCCGTTTCAGTCACAGAGCTTGGAGATCCCCTGCGCCGAGCCCTAGGCCACCGCAAAGCTTGCCCGGTCCCAGCACCTGCGCCGCCTCCCGCGGGGAGCGGGCGGGCGGCCCCGCTGCTCTCACCTGGACGCGAGCCTCGCTCAGGTTGACCCTGCGGGCCAGCTCCTCTCGGACAAAGGCGTCGGGATAGTGCGTCCTCTCGAACACCCTCTCCAGGGCTTGCAGCTGGCTGCTGTTGAAGGTGGTTCGGTTTCTGCGCTGTTTCTTCTTCCTCTTGGCGGCCCCCCTGCTGGGGCTGAGGCATTCACCTGCAGTCACAGAGAGAGACGGTCGGAGAGCGCCTGGAGGCGTGATGCCCCTCAGAAGCCGGCCCAGATGGGCGCCGTCCTCGCCACCTCCTGCCGTGGGTGGAGCAGGATGATGGAAAGGAGGCAGCCAGATTTAGAGCGCGGGCCCGAATTCAAATCCAGCCTCGGACACTCACGCTGGGTGGCCCTGGCAAATCACTCAATCTCTGTTTGCCTTAATCCACAGGAGAAGCAAATGGCAAAACACTCCAGCATCCTTGCCAAGAAAACTCCATACAGAGTCAAGACTCATTGAACAACAAAAATGAAGTTGTTGGCCTTGGGCTTGGAATGAGAAGAACCGGCCTTTGCCGCTTATCCTCTCTGTGGCGTTGGGGAAGTCTCTTCCCTATTCTGGACCTCACTTTCCTCATCAGAAAAATGAGGTGATTCTAAATGATCTTCTAAGGTTCTTTCCAGTTTTAAATAATCATTACTAAATGGGATACTTTAAGGTTTACAAAGTGCCTCACAGATAGTATCTCATTTATCCTCCTAGCAAGCCTGGGAGATTTGTGCTATTACTATTTCCATCTTATAGAAAAGGAAAATGGGGCATTTTAAGGTTTGCAAAGTACCATATAGATCTTATCTCATCTATCCCCTTAGCAAGTCTGGGAGACTTGTGCTATTACTATTTCCGTCCAAAAGAAAACTGAGGTAGAAAGAGATTAAATGATTTGCCTAGAGTCATACAGTTAGCAAGCATCTGTGGCTGCATTTGAATTCAGGTCTTCCTGATTCCAAGTCCACTGCCTTTATCTGCTGTTCCACTTAGCGTGGGTATATGATATGAATCCTCAGATCCTATGATGCACTGTTGTATCTTTCCCTCTTATTAAATTGTAAAGTGATTATTGAGAGTGAGTTCTTGCTGTAAGACCCATTCACTTCACTGACATTTTCACTAAATCCAGAGAAACTAAGGAAACTCCACTTAGTGGAGGGGACTCTCCCAGTAACAAATCGATTACTATCTGTCCCATGGAAGGGGATATCTGTCAGGAATCCACTGTAGCATCTGAGATTATAAATTCCTGGAGGTGGAGAATTGTATCTTCTCCATCTGTGAATTCCCTTCTGTAACCCAGAACAAGGAAAGCTTTGCCCATAGTTGGTGATTAAAAATTCAAAAAGCTGAACTGATTTGAACTAAATCCTTCCAAAGTCCCACGACTGCTGACATCCCAGATAGATGGCTTTTAATGCTCACAAAGCACTTTCACACCAACCCTTTGAGGAGGTAGCACAAGTGTTACAGTCCTCACTTTATAGGTAAGGAAAGTGAAGCTCAAAGAGAAGGCTTAAATTAAATGACTGGCTTGGGGCTACACAGCTACCAAGGATCAGCAGTGTTGCTTGTTCCTAAATTGCAGGATCTTTTTCCTGCACTAATTCCCTTTCTCATTTTATTTTCTTTCTCATTTTTTTCCTTTTTGACTTGATTTTTCTTGTGCAGCAAGATAATTATATAAATATGTATGCCTATATTGGATTTAACATTTTTTTTTTTACCATGTTTAACATATATTGGATTACTTGCCTTCTAGGGGAGGGGAAATTGGAACACAAGGTTTTTCAAGGGTTAATATTGAAAATTATCCATGCATATGTTTTGAAAATAAAAAAGCTTTACTAAAAAACTAAAACTAAAACTAATTCCCTCCCTGCAGATAACCCAGATGGGAAGTCAATCTGTGACCAACTGGGCTCATTATCTTCAGAACGTCAGATCATCTTTCAGCTACATTGGTCATACATTTTTCCACTGCCCAACACCCAATAGTGTATTTCTGGCACTTGAGCAAGTACTTCTCCAAATGCCCCCAGTTACCTCTCAGCTCAAAAGTCTGGTCTTGGGGCAGCTAGGTGGCGCAGTGAATAGAGCACCAGCCCTAAAGTCAGGAGGACCTGAGCTCAAATTTGATCTCAGACACATAACACTTCCTAGCTGTGTGACCTTGGGCAAGTCACTTAACCCAATTACCTCAGCAATAATAATAATAATAAAAAATTTTAAAAGTCTGGTCTTGATCCTCTCCCCTCCCCAACCCCAATGACCTTTTAAAGATAGATTCAGTTGGGAGGGAAGAGAGTAGACCTTTTGACACAAAACTCATGGGAGGAGAGACTTCAGGACACTCTTCCATTGTGGAGAAAAGGGGTTCTGGGACACTGACCCCACAAGCATTCATCCTGGGAGTCCTGGAAGGTCTCACCTGGGGGATTGAGATGGGAGCATGCATTTTAGGAAGGAATTTATTGGATACAATAGCTAGGGGGAAGGAAACTGAGGCCCTTAAGCAGCTTAAAAAAGAAGTGATACAATTATTTCTACCTCCTGGTGAATGCAAGAGGCACCACCGAAATTTTTGTGTCACAAAACAAAACTCTGTGGTTTCCATCCTCCAACCTAAGAAAGTCAAAGTAATTTTGCTGAAGCACAGGCCTGACCACAGCATTCCCCTACTCAAAAAATATCAGTAGCTCTAGGATCAACTATAATGTTTGTTGGGCCATCTTAGTCCTTCGCAAGTCACCTCATCCTACTTGCCATTTTCCACACAGGACACTCCATTCTACTGTCCTCAATCTCCTCCCCTTTGCACTGTCTGGTCCCCTGTCTGAAATGGTCTCCTGTCTGTTTTGCCCCACCCCCCCCACCCCCCGCAACTGCACTCCCAACATACACCCCGAGGATTATTTAGGGCTTCCAGGAGGTGCACAATAAATGTCTGAATTTGAAGTCCAAGTCTCAGTTTCCCCACACTTTGTAGTCCCTACCCCACTAAAATAAGTGATTGGAGAGGCAGCCCAGAGGGGTAGATAGCAACCTGAATTTAAAGTCGGAAGGATTATGTTCAGATTTCACCTCTGGCAATTATTAGCTATGTCACTAGGTAA
This sequence comes from Sarcophilus harrisii, assembly GCF_902635505.1. Taxonomy (NCBI): domain Eukaryota; kingdom Metazoa; phylum Chordata; class Mammalia; order Dasyuromorphia; family Dasyuridae; genus Sarcophilus; species Sarcophilus harrisii. The sequence continues at coordinate 481,196,835 of NC_045427.1, read as the reverse complement.
GTCACTTAACTCCTCTGGATCTCAGTTTCCTGATCTGAAAAATGATAGAAACAGACTACAGGGGCCTCTTCCACCTCCAGGTCTATGATCCTATCTATGTATATGATTTGGTAACATTCAAGCACGGCCATTCTCAGTGCCTGGGTGTAGATGCTACTTCCTCACTGCCTTCTTAGCCAAGCTGAGAACTCAGGAACATTATCAGGGAAATTTCAGGACCTGAGAGTTCAGATTCTATCAGTGCAAGTGAGACTTCCTCTGTGGCTTATAGTCCAGGAGAAAGGTGTCTGGCTATGTCACAGCTGCCAACAATCCTGGGTGCTGCCAGAACCGGATTAAAATGTAAATGGAAAATATTCAACAAAATAAATAAAAATATAACAGAATAGATGGTGTTAATAAGTGGTTTTCTAAGTCAATATGCACTGGCAAGGATCCATAGGTAAGTTTACTGATGCCCTTTTCTCTCTGGCTTTAGGCAGTTGTTTGAGATTCAGTGATTTGCCCAGCATCACAAGAAGCAAGGGAAACTCAGGTTTTCCTTGTTGGGAGGCTGGCTTTCTAGCCACCATGCTGCCTCCACTAGAAAGTTCATGCTGCATTTATATTTCGAGGGTGAGGGGAGGGAATCAGAGTGGGGAGGAGTAGAATATAGTGAAGTAGTGAGGGCCTACTGAATGCCAACAACCAGCCTAGTTAATTTGGTGTGTTTTTTCTTCTTCTGGTCAGTTTAAGTCAAAAGGGGAATGGGGCAGAAATGGGGCGATTTTCTCGGTTCTATGAGTTCCAAGTAACTGATCAGGTCTCTTGCCCTCACACAGAGAGAGGAGTGCATTCCCATACATATTGCTGTTTTGGCGTAAACTCAACCTAGGGAAAATTTTCAGCCAAAAAAGGAGAATTTTTCCGGGAAGTTTCTGAGCCATTCAAAATGGGAGTTATAATGAAAACCATTTTGCTTTTCTACTCCTTTTGACCACCAGAGTGGTTAAGAGACAACTTTTCTGGCTCCAGGTTGTCGGCTAGGTGCCTGTGATGGAACTCAAAAGGTCACATGAAACCCTGTTTTAAACTAATGCACAGGAGTCCCTGGAAAGCTGGAGACTTGGTGACTGATAACCATTACCTTATAACTGCATCTCCTTTGTTTGGGGATCCAGGGCAGGACTGAACTTCCTTCTGGATCCCGTCTCTCATCCAAACTGTGATCAAGGTAACCTAAGGACCTTCTTGTCCATTCTTAGGAATGGGGAAGGTTTGGAAACTCATCTTTAGCCCCTAGCTCCAAGTTCCTTTCACAATCACTTTGGAATTCCTAGATTAGAGGTTAAATAATTTAGGATTCATGAACTTGTTCATAATCTACAGATATTAAATATTTGTATATATTATATTATAAATGAGAGAGGAGGAAAGAGAAAAAAGAAAAGAGGAAGAGGAAAGACAAGAGACAGAGACAGAAACAGAAAGGGGAGGGAGAGAGAAAGAGAGAGAGAGAAAGAGAGTGTGTATATAATATCTTTATATATAAAGAGAGAGACACTTAGGTGGGTAAGTGGATAGAGCACTGGGCTTGGAATCAGGACTGTTTTCTGAGTTCAAATATGGCCTTATATAATTACTAGCTTTGTGACCCTGGGCAAAACATATGATCCTGCTTGCCTCAGTTTCTTTTCTATAAAATGGCAAACCATTCCATTATCTTTGCTAAAACAAAACAAAATAAAACAAAAAACAAAAAACAAAAAACCCACATGAGATCACAAAGATTCAGGCACAAATGAAACTACTTAACAGCAGTAGGAATCAGAAAGACCTGAATTCTAGCCTCAGACTAGCTGTGTGATCTTGGACAAGTCATTTAATCTCAATCTGCTTCATATCCTCACCTGTAAAATAGGGATAATAGTAGCACCCATTTCCCAGAGTGAAGATAAAATGAGATATTTGCAAAGCACTTTGCAAAATTTAAAGTGCTACATAAAGGTTAGCTATTGTTATTATAAATACAATTGGTTTTTTTGTAATCCTATGTGCTTTATTTTATGGATTAAGAACATTACTGTGAGAAAGATTTCAGGGTTTTTCCAGTGTCAGAGGGATGCATGATGCAAAAAAAGGTTTAAGAACCTAAGAAGTGATAACCTTCCCCTAACACTCACAAGAGGTTTTGTAGATTATTTAAACTCTCCAAGAGGAAGTTTAGATATACTGTAAGTTTAGACATCCTGGATTTAAGGTCTCTGACCCAAACAGGCTGACTCTGGGCAAATGACTTAACATTTCTCTACCTCCAGACAACTCTAAGAGATTGTCTCTCAGAGTTAGTAAAGAGGGAAGACTACTGTATCAGTGAAGTCAGAGGTTCCTAGTCCCCAACCCTTTGAACTCTGCACTAATCAGACCTTTTGTGACAAAAGGTTTTGAGAGAGGAATCTGTTGTAAACCATGAGGGAAGTGACTGGTTCAGACTCTATTTTTTTCCTCTTAGGGAATGGTTTTCACTCAACAGCCAGGCCCAAGGAAAATCCATATTTTCTTTGATGAGCAATGAGATGTTAAAGCTGACTTGGAATTCTACCAGAATCTGTAACATGATGTTAATATCCTTCATACTGCAGAGAGGGGAGGATGTGGCACATGAGCTGAGCTTGAAGGAGGCTTGGGGTTCTTTGAGGTGGAGGTGAGGAGGGAGTGAATACAAGGAATGAGAGCCTGTGGGGAAGCATAAAGGTGGGAGATAGGTAGAATGCCGGTTTCAGAGTTTGTCAAGAAGGCCAGCTTGCTTGGAAGGCAGAGTTATGTGAAAGAACTTGGGTGAATCTGCAAAGGTAGGCTGGAGACAGGTGGTAGAAGGCTTTAAATGCATAACCGAGGAGTTTGTGTTTTGTCTATGAGGCAATGGGGAGCCACTGAATATTCTTGAACAAAGAAATGTTCAGTAATTCTTTATTAATTCTAGGATAAAATATCACTAATTTTTTGAATACTCCTACCTATCAAACACAACCTGTTCTTTCTGGCTCAATATCACAATGACCTAGAATCAGAAAAACTTGACTTCAAATCCAGCCTTAGATACTAGCTGTATGAACCTGGACAACCCAACCTTTGTCTCCCTCAGATTCCTCAATTGTAAAATGGGGATAATAACAACACCTACCTATCAGAATTGTTATGAGACTCTAATGAGCTTATCTTTGTAAAGGGCTTACACAATGCTTGGCATGCAGCAGGGGCTTACTGAATGCATGTTATGTCCCTCCCCTCCTTTTCTCCAGTATTAGCCCATCATTTCTCTCATCATCTCGCCTCTTCCTCTGGGCCCAGCCGTTGTTCCCAATCTCTTTCGAAATCTAACTCAAATAATGCCTCCCTAGGGAAGGCATTCCATTTTCTACTAGTCTTCTCGGGCCTTTTTTTGTGCTCTCAATGTCACAATCATTAGTTTTTGTCGATTTGTCCCTCACACAATGTCATGTCTGCTGCATTTTAGGATCGTGGGATTGAGGTTAGCCATTATCCAGATAAATCCATTCTTTTCTTTAACAGATGAGGAAGCCGAGGTCCCTGGTGGTTTTTTAAGGTTGTTTGCCCCAATGAAAAAGGTAGGATTCTAATCCAGCTCCTGTTTCAAATCCAATGTTCTTGTTTTCTCCCTGTTGTCTCCACCATGTCATGGCTAACCTTCAATAGCGAGGGCTGAATTATCCCTTGATTTAGCATTAGTGTTGTCTCTTCACATTTCTGGAGGGCAGAAATTGTGTCTTATATGCCCTGTTTGTCTCCCTGGCTCCATTGTTGGAGCCACATGCCTGATGATGTGATCTTGGAATACTTCACGACTCTGATTTCACTAGCAGGCAGATTACACCATCTCTATGGCTCAATGGATGCTCTCTTGTACTATGGTGGCCAAAAAAATCCATCATGTGGTGTGTGACTTCTTAGACATGAGCCTTTCTGCATTTAGCTCAGTTAGTTCTTGGATGAAAGACAATCCAGTGTCTCCTAAGGCCTGTTCTTAAGGCCTTTCCAGCTTGGTTGGACCTGGCAAGGCTTTGTGGTCCCCTGGAATAATCTTTAAGAGTCGAGGGTCACCTCCACAGAAAGGCTTCAGAGGAGAACTTGTGGAGGAGGACTGGATACTCATTTATTATATTAACTTCCTAAATCATCACTTAAGGAATTTATTGATGTGGATATGTGTTTTCCTCTGGGAGCACCAAGTTTGAGGTTTAAAAAGAAACCACTGTTCTACTGCCAGAAAATTCGTCGATACAACTCATCTCTAATCACACCCATCTAAAGATCTGGAGGAAGAGGAGCGGAGAGAGAAAAGCATCAAGAATTACAATTTTTCAAGTGGGAATGGAGCCCAAAGTCTCTCTTTTTGAAACTAAAAATTTAGTTTGAAGAGAGAAAAACATGAAAAGGTTTCCATTGGCTGCTTAAATGTTGTTTGTGTAAAAGGTTTAGGAACAACACTTTTCTGTCCCTTCTCTCTGGGTTAAGTTCAGATGGAGGAAATTTCAGGTCTACACCTCTTAAAGCTAAAATTACATTGCCTGCTATTATATTGCAATGAAAAAATGACTAGTACAGTTTTCTGCTGTTAAATTATTTCACACATTCCATTTCTCTTCAGACAGCTTGCCAGAGATTTTCAAATGTGCTCTCAGCCAAATGATCAAGTCTTTTTTACCCTCCCCTCCCACCCCACTTGTTTTTTCTTATTCCATGTAATTTAAGGGTCAAAATAGCCTGGAGGGAATTAGCTGCAAATTCTTCCTAAAACAAATAAATTCAACCTTTGCTTCCAGCCCCCTCCCCCCCACCTCTCCACCCCTACCTTTTTTCAAGCTGCTGAGAGACACTTTCTGTTTGTTTTTGGTTGAAATAACCAGTCTGAGCCTGACCCTAGGATTGTGGTGGGCTAATACCCAAATAAATAACTTTTATTAATTAGTATTTGCTCTTACCCAATAGGCTCCCAGTCCACCCTCCTTCCAACACCCACCCCACCACCACCATCTCATCACTGCCAATATATTAACAAAAATAAACAACTGGCTCCCTAGATCTTGATGTGGATTTAACAAATTAACACTGGGCCTTAATCAGAGGGGCCGCAAGGCTGCAGAAATATTTACAGCCAAGAAAGTCACAGGGAGTAACAGAGGAGAAAGTCTTTTCCTTCACCCAAAGGCTTTCCTGGTAAAGATTGTGGAGCCCTTTAAAATACCTCTGGGGAAAGGCTTTAAGTAAGAGGGCTAGTAATGATATCCTGAGTGATTACGAGGGCAGGCAGGCTGTTCCACAAGGTTATTAATGCACTGCCTGGCTCAGCACCTTCTCTTGATTCTTTGGGCTTGTAAGTGGCCCCGGGGACAGCTGCTTGGCAGAGCCGTAACAGGGGGCAATTAGAGAGATGCAGAACGTAGAATAAGCCCTCAAGAAATGCCCAGAGCCGAGTCTTCTATTACTTATGTGTGGAGTCTTCTTGCTCATTAAGTAATTCATGGCTTCCTGGAAGCCACATGCTTGGGACACTTATAAATGCAATGTTAACTGGTGCTCATTTATAAGGTGCTTCATGGCCACTGGAGCCACTGAGAATGCCTATGAATCATGTCATAGCTCTTGGAGTCCCATCTACTTAGTGAACAGAGTTGTTTTTTTTTTTTTTTTAAATGAAGCAAATGTCATATTTTCCAGTGGATTGGGTGCACCTTTTTTGAGATTAGAAATTTGGTCTAGACACAGGAGTGAGTGCTATTAATCACAGAAAAAAAAAGAAGCAACCAAAAAAAGCAACCCTATGGTACTTCTGGAGAGGATGCCCTTGCCTCCCACGCAGGGGCTCTGTGGCCAAAGCTATTGGTCCTCAGCTATTCCCTCTCCTCCCCATCCAAGCTGAGACCGTGTAACTGTCCATCCCCCAGACTTCCTGGGCTCTCACCCAGAAGAGCAATGTTTTCAACAAATGTGGTTAGGGCCTCTGAAAAACTGCCAGCTGAAGCTAATTGCTGTACTTGTCCCTTTGAAACAGGCAAATCCAGTGTTTGATTTTAAGACTCTAAACACTTCAGAGCTTAAGTCCCTTTGGCAAAGGACAGTCTCTAATTCTGATGGTCTATTTGGAGATTTGGTGATATGGGAAACACTTCAGAAGAAGGGAATGAGATGACAGGTATCAGAAACATTTGTGTAAGGTTGGGTGTCACATAATTCAATTACAGACCTTCGGGGAAATTAAAAGCTACATGGGGGAGGGGGGGAGAAGTTGGGCATTGACTGGAGGAAGAGTCAAGATTTGAAAGCATAGCCTTTGGGAGACCCAGTGAGGAAAAGTCACTCTAGAAGGATACATTGGAAAGATTTATGGGAGGAGGTATCCAGAGGAGCCAGTCAAAAGGGAAGATGACTAATAATGTGGAAAGAACCAAAAGACAGGAGGGAGGTTCAGTGAGCAAGGGAGTTTGCCAGGGCTTAGGAAAAACTGGGAGGGTTCATTTGAAGCTGGATAAATTTTCTCCATTATGCCTCTCTAGTTTCTCAAGCTTTCTTTTGTACCAGTTACTCTGGGCTGAATTTAATTTTTGGTTATATCATTTGACATCTTTGGAATTAGGAATGCTATAAATATTGCTCTTGTGAATCTCAGGATAGGGGGACCTCCACGTGCTGATGAAACCAACTGGCTTTTTTTCTGTTTCTAAAGAGATGTGTCTTCCTTGTCCAGGAATTCTAATCTCAAGAAAGGCTAGGGACTGGACTTGTGATTTCTTTGGCATAGGGGACTGCCAAGTGAGGAAATTCCTTCTACTAACACAGATCTGTATCTTCTTTAAAATGTATAGTCTTTGAGACTTATCTATAGCACCCAGAGGTTAAAAGACTGGCCCAAGGTCACATAGCCTTCAGAAGAGGAACTTGAACTGAGATTCTCAAGATCACTATTCATTATCCTAGCCCATTCCCCATCTCTCTACTAGCTATCTAAAGCAAAGTGTTTAGAAAGAGACCACATCTCAGACTGAACTGTGACTTTCTCCACTTAAAAATTCAATGAGTTTTCAAACAATACCCCACAATGAGTCCCAGGAGTTTAGACACATAAAAAGCCTTCAAGGGTTTTGTAGGATTATTCATCTATTACAATGTTTTTTTTTTTTTAGAATAACCTAGATGTGAGTTCTGGCTTTGCCATTTATTAGTTAGCTATGTGACTTTAAAGGATTTCTCTTCCCCTTGCTATTTTTCAATTTTCTTTTTAATTAAATGAAAGGTTTGGACTAGATCAATGGTTCTCAAACTTTTTAGTCTCAGGACCTCTTTATATTAAAAATTATTGAGAACCCTTCTAAACAAGTTTTGTTTGCATGGATAACATCCAGTAGTATTTACTGTGTTAGCAATTAGAAATTAAAACATCTATATATTATTATGAAAATAGATTTGACTTCACAGTTGTGAAAGATTTCTTAGGCCACCCTCTTTGAACTATTGTACTGGATGAATTCTAAAGGTGCCTTTAGATTCTAACATTCTGCTGGGATTCTTTGAGACTCTTCTTACCTGATAGTGAGTTATTCTCTAGTAAATGAATTGGAGCACTGAACTTAAGTTAGAATCCTAGGTTCAAATCCCAACTACCACCGACCAAGCATGTGACCTTGGCCAAGTAAAACTTTGGGCCTTAGTTTTCTTCTTTGTAAAACAAGACTATTGGACCGAATGACCTTCAAAGGACCCCTCCAGCTTTAACATTCTTTGATTCTAGACTCTAGAATTAGAGGAATTAAGAAGGAAAAGGATTTTTTGTTTTTGTTTTTCTCGGGCAAAAATAAACAGCACAGAATATCCAAGCTTGAAGGACCTTAGAGGTCACTTAATCCAGCCTCTCATCATAGAGAGAAGAAAAATGAACTTTTCCAGGGTCACACAGCTAGTTGATGGCAGACCCACAAACAGACAGAAGAGTCAGAAGCCCTGGGCTGTACCTGCAGCAAGCACTCAGGTCATTTCTGTAGACTGAATCTGTGGGGAGAAATCCTGTGCTTGTACTTGAAGTTAGTCCCAGATCTCCCCAGGTAGCTCTGAGATAGTGCTCACCCTTTGACAGAATAGGAGAATTTAGTAATACTGCAATGAGAGGTTTCTTTGGGATTATCAGAGCACAGATTTATAGCTGGAAGGGAGCGCAGAGGTCTTTTAGTTCAAGTCCCTCATCTTCCTGATAAGGAAATCTTCTTCCCTATCTTTGGTCTTGGAAAATTAGCAATTAGTATCTAAAATAGATACTAATTTCTGGCTCAATATCACAGTGACCTAGAATCAGAAAAACTTGACTTCAAATCCAGCCTTAGATACTAGCTGTGTGACCCTGGACAACCCAACCTAGAAAATTTTTTCATAATGAAAGAGGAGCCCAAGAAAACATCTAAGAAGGAGCCATGAAATAGGGTGTGTATATTGGGGTGTGTATGTGTGTGTATTTGTGCGTGTGTATATGTGTTTGTGATTACCAAAGTAACATTATAGTGCCATGTTTCTGAGGATGTTTTACCCTATTAATTATAAGGAAAAAAAGACTGATGAATTTTTATTGGCTACCTCTCGAAGGAAATAGGTTGGGGGAAGAGAAAGAATCATCTACTTGAAAAAAGAGAGAGAAGGAAAGTAAATCGGGAGAGAGGATTGTCAGGGCTTTTTTCCCTGAAGGAGCAAGGAGCTCATAGGAGAGTATTTTACAATTCCAAAGCTTCTGGTCTGTTTCAGCTAAGAATCAGCTTCTCTCTGCTAGCCTCCTGCTAAAAGGCAACAAGGGAAAGAACTCTCTTGTAGCTCAGTGACAGGAGGCATGTAGACTCGATTGTCTGGCTGTAGGAGACAAAGCCTCGCGCATGTCAGACAGTCCTCACAGTGGGCAAATGAGTAGGAGAGGCTGAAACCTTGGCTCCACTTGGATTGCCTAAGGAGAGGTGGTGGGCACTTGAGCTTGGAGCCAATAAAAAGGACCAGACGAGGTTTGTGACCTCTGCCCCCTGAGCAGCTGCAGTCAAATCTGGACCAGCTGGGCTAAGTCCCACCTGAAGTCTCACCTCTAACATTTAGGAAACACCGTCAGAAACCACATGTTAGATGGCTAGTCCAAACTTCCCACAGGAAAACCAAGGGGGCTAACAAAGGAAATGAGAACTTGGGGATTGGATCCCTTCTCTCACTCTCCTGTCTGTGAGTCAAGGCCTTCTTCATGCCTTAGTTATCCTTCCTATCCAAAGGAGCTGAAAATGGGCAGCTGGCAATGAATAAAAAAGAGTTTGGTTCTGTTTCATGCTCTAGTAACATCTATATGGACTTGGACAAGTTACGCAGCCTATTTCCTCACCTGCAAAATGATAGTATCATTTCTTCCCCACTTATTTTCTGGGATCTGGATGCTTTGCATGCTGCCAACTCCACAACTTGGTTCACATTGTTTCCTGTCTGGCATGTCCCCTTTGTCCGTTACCTGCAGAGTTCCCATTGTGCCTTACAGATGAACCTGAATTCCAAAGACAGCTTCTGTGTCATTTGACCTTATTCCCTCTGATCTCACCTAAATCTTTGTTTATAACTTTATAAGTACCACACTCCTTTGCATGAGCCCAGGTCTGAAATGCCTCCCTTTACCATCTCTGCTTCATAGAATCCCTCTTTTCTTCCTGAACTTCTCTCCTCCTTGCTTCCCCACAATGTTACTGTTCCCTTAAACTACCTTGTATTTAAACATGCTTTATTTATTCTCTTTTTATTTATACGGAATATGCTTTTTATTGCTTTCCCCTTAGAACATAAACTCCTCATTGATAGGGATTCTTTCAGTCTTTATAACCTCAATGACTAGCATAGTATCTAGCACACAGCTGGTGCTTAATAAATGCTTAAAAATTGAATAATTGATCTATGAACATTTTTTTTGACTGATAGGTAACAATGTATCCTAGATCGAGTAGTTTGGAACTATGCTCAAAAAGTTATCAAACTGTGCATACCCTTTGATCCAGCAGTGTTACTACTGGGATTATATCCCAAAGAGATTATAAAGAAGGGAAAGGGACCTGTATGTGCACGAATGTTTGTGGCAGCCCTTTTTGTAGTGGCTAGAAACTGGAAATTGAATGGATGTCCATCAGTTGGAGAATGGCTGGATAAATTGTGGTATATGAAAATTATGGAATATTACTGTTCTGTAAGAAATGACCAACAGGATGATTTCAGAAAGGCCTGGAGAGACTTACACGAACTGATGCTGAGTGAAATGAGCAGGACCAGGGGATCATTATATACTTCAACAACAATACTAGATGATGACCAGTTCTGATGGATCAGGCCCTCCTCAGCAACGAGATCAACCAAATCATTCAATGGAGCAGTAATGAACTGAACCAGCTATGCCCAGAGAAAGAACTCTGGGAGATGACTAAAAACCATTACATTGAATTCCCAATCCCTATATTTATGCACACCTGCATTTTTGATTTCCTTCACAAGCTAATTGTACAATATTTCAGAGTCTGATTCTTTTTGTACAGCAAAATAACGTTTTGGTCATGTATACTTATTGTGTATCTAATTTATATTTTAATATATTTAACATCTACTGGTCATCCTGCCATCTAGGGGAGGGGGTGGGGGGGTAAGAGGTGAAAAATTGGAACAAGAGGTTTGGCAATTGTTAATGCTGTAAAGTTACCCATACATATAACCTGTAAATAAAAGGCTATTAAATTAAAAAATATATATGATGACCAGTTCTGATGGATCAGGCCCTCCTCAGCAACGAGATCAACCAAATCATTCAATGGAGCAGTAATGAACTGGACCAGCTATGCCCAGAGAAAGAACTCTGGGAGATGACTAAGAACCATTACATTGAATTCCCAATCCCTATATTTATGCACACCTGCATTTTTGATTTCCTTCACAAGCTAATTGTACAATATTTCAGAGTCTGATTCTTTTTGTACAGCAAAATAACGTTTTGGTCATGTATACTTATTGTGTATCTAATTTATATTTTAATATATTTAACATCTACTGGTCATCCTGCCATCTAGGGGAGGGGGTGGGGGGGTAAGAGGTGAAAAATTGGAACAAGAGGTTTGGCAATTGTTAATGCTGTAAAGTTACCCATACATATAACCTGTAAATAAAAGGCTATTAAATTAAAAAAAAAAAAAAAAAAACAAAAACAATGTATCCTAGATCAGTATCAGCAGATCAGTAACTTCTCAGCAATTTTTAGCTTTAGAAAATTTCTTAGGTTACTGACTTGCCCATGTTTACACAATATATCTGATGCCGATCTTGAACCCAGGTCTTTCTGGCTTTGAGCCTGACTCTATTCAGTTTATCATACTGTCTTTAATAAAATTAATTGATCTTGCATCATTATGTTTCAAAGCTCTTACTCTTCTGTTTCTTACTCTTCCTACCAGACTATAAGCTCCAGGAGGGCAGATAAGTTTTATTTTTTACCCCTCCCTAGAGCAGGGTTCTGCACACAGTAGGTGCATGGTAAATGTTTGCTGAAGTCAAATGAGAATGTGGGTAGGAAAAGTCTAACTGGTTATCCAAATATTTGCTTATTATTACACATATAGGTATTGTATTCACCCTTTGGGACTCCCCTGCCGAGGTTCCCAGCACAAGTTCCTCAGAAGTGGTGACTGGGATGATTACACAGCTGAAACAATAGTAACTCCAAGGGATTTGTCCTTAAAAACCAGCCTGGCTTTCTGAGGCCTGCTTCACAGAAGGGTTGGAGAGAGAGGGAAGCTTGGAATACATAAAACTAGTGTTTAGCTGTGAGGCAGCCAGGTGGTGCAGTGAAGAGGAATATGAGCCTAGAGTTCAAATCTAGTCTTAGACATTTATTAGCCATGTGACCCTGAGCAAGTTACTTAGTCCTCTTTCCCTCATCTGTAAAATGAACTGGAAAAGGAAATGGTAAACCACTCCAGTATCTCTGCCAAGAAAACCCCAAATGGGGTCATAGAGTCAGACCTGAACAAGAAAAGTTTAGTTATCTATCAGTATTTCCTACTTTAAAAAGGGACTGGAATGAGAATATTGAATTGGTGAAAGAATTTAATTCAATTAAAAAAGGAGGCCCCAAACTATAAGGATTTGACTTAAGATCTGCTGGATGAAGAATGAGGCTGGAGTGTGACCCAGGGAGCCCAGTGGCTAGCGGGGACCCTGAGACTTTCAGTTTGAAATCTCAGCACTCTGTCTCTGTGTCTCTCTGTGTGTGTGTCTCTCTCTGTGTCTGTCTGTCTCTGTTTCTCTGTCTCTGTCTCCTCTCTGTCTTTATCTCTCTCTCTCTGTCTATCCTGTTCCTCCATCTCTCCCCTTCTCCCCCACTGCTGCATCTTGGGCAAATTTCATAACTTTGTGTCTATAGAATATCAGAAAACCTTAAGATACTTCTCTTGGCTCTGCCCTGTCTTCTTGGCACCTTTGACTTCCAGACTGGCCAACGGGAGTGAGTGGGTCTTGGGGGCACATGGCAACACAAGGACTTGGATTACTAGATCAAAGGATAATTTACAAAACATCATAGACCCCTGGTGTGAGGCTCAGTAGTGCCAAAACCTTAATAACTCCCCATGAGCTTCATGAAATTGTCCAGACAAGGAAGCCTCAGATTGCGGAGGGGATAAGGAATCTAGAATCAAAGGCCCAGAGAAGAGAGCTGGGTTAGAGGAGGGGAGGGGGTCAGGTTTAGGGTCAGGGTGGGACGGCATCGCTGAAACTAAGACAGATAAATGATCTGTCCTATTTTTTTGTTGAAGTAACTACTAGTGCTTTCCTCAATCAGACAGGAGTTTAGGGAAGTCTTTACTTAATTAATTTAGTATTTAACAGTCTTTTTAAATTCTTTGGTTCTTTCTCCAGAAAAATTGTCCCTCCCAGATGATGGTAGATCCTTCTGAATCCTTATAACGTTTTCATTTTGCTGTGATTTGTTTCTGCACCTTGAGAACAGTCTTCACACCATCCCATGACCATTAATGTGAGAAATCTGGCTACTCCCCTGGTTGGACCTAAAAAACACGTGCACTATATCATCCCCTACCCCCTACTTCCTCCAAGGACTAGGTACCTCCTGCAACTTAACAAGCCTCCTGAGCCCTCTCCAGCAAGCCCTCCCCACATGGCATCTGGCATTGAAACTGAACACCAGCCCTGCAGGTTAGAATAGAGCCCTAATTGCATTAGGGCTGCTGCCAAACTAGGCTTGTAGGCCTTGTGATTCAGCACTGGGGGTGGGGGCAGGTGGGGAGCCAGGAAAGAGCCCCTGCTCCAATCAATGTTTATGGCCTTAGCCTTGTACAGTCTCCACTAAGAGTCTAGTGTGTCGCTTGTCAGGGGAAGGGGATTTAAATAAGATTGCTTTGGAGAGTACAAGTCTGCCTCCCTCCGAGGGAACTGTCTCAGAATTGGGGGGGGGGGGGGGGGGGGGGGGGGGGGGGGGGGGGGAGAGAGAAAGAAAGGGCAGAACCTGGGGAGGAGTGGGGCAATGAGGAGGAAGTCAAGTGTACGGTCCTCGATCTGGAAACCTTGGGTCTGAAAACTGAGTTGTGGTCCGACAGTCTGTTTTTAATTTGAGGTTGATGGAGCCCTGCCAAATTTATTGTAAAACATTCATTTTAATAAGTGGTTGGTATCTCTCCGAAAGCCTCCTTGCTTAACTATTTTCAGGCCAGGCTACACTTTAGTAGATAAGAATACCACTGTTTCCCAGATTTATTAAAAGCCTACAAAGTAACACCTGCTGAAGTGCTGGGGCAAGATTATGGATTCTGAAAGAAGGGCTAAATTCCTATTTCTTTTTTTCTGGTTCAGTCAATAAGCACCTCCTATGTGCTAGATACATAAAACACATAAAATCACTCCTTCCCAACCAATCTTGAATTGCAGGTCAAGTTCCTGTTTCATCTTTGTTGTCATTCTGCTTCCCCAAAAAACATCTGAATAACCTAATATTTAATATTAAAATTGAATATTTAATATTGAAATAACTTTTCAACCTAAGCTGTGGGGGCTATCTAGCCAAAGACATTAGATCCCATCCCCCTTCACAGAATCTTTGAGTTAGTAGGGCCACAAGGTTTATCTAGATCAATCAATCTTTTCTACCTGGTGCAAGAATGAATCTCTGGCAGGTGTTCACCCAAGCCCCTGTCTGAAGGCTTCCAATGGCAGGGGTCTTAGTCCTTCTCTAGGCTCAGCCTGCTCTGATCTCGTTGCTATATCCCCAGCTTACTCAGAGGTTTTAATCCTCTGTGCTAGAGCTGGAAAGGGTCTCGAGAAATCATCTGGTCTGAGAAAAGTTATCCAAGGGATTCATTCCACATGCCCTCCCAGTTTTGGATTATAGCCAAACTCACTCTTCCCTAGATTCTTCCTATGAACAGAGAAAAGGGAGGTGAGACAGGGATAGGAGAGATGGAAGAAGGGCAGCTGAGGGACTGTAGTTAGATATATACAGCTCGGTAGATGAGATCCAGCCCACCTTATCACAGCCCCCTTCCCTCAGCCCATGGCCTCTGGCTCCATCGTTGTTGCCTTGGAACTCCAAAAAGAAAATAGATTGTGACTGCTCCTAGGGGAGCTAACTGGGTAGATGTTGGACACTGAAACTGATTCATCTCTGCACCCTTAGCTTGGGTAAATAGAAATTTATTCACTGGGCATAGGACTCTGAAGTCCAAAGGAGACCAAAAGTTCTGGGATCTCTGTGGTCCCTTCTGACTTGAGGATTCTGTGACAATGCCAGTTGTAGGAACAACATCCTGATGACTTTCCCAGAAATAAGTTTCATTGGTTGTTTAAATAGAATCTTAAGAGCCAGGAAGTACCTGATAGACCAACCAGTCCAGCTGCTAATAAGGGAAGAGTCCAGGGAAGCTAAGGGCAAAGGGGTGACCTGTTTTTGCTCAATCTTCTTTGCTATATGTCCTTTACCATCCAGATATCAGAAGAGATAGTCCCAGAGGATTTCTATCTCATTTCTGAAAAGTCTAAGACATCCATTCTCATACAACCTTGTTGTATAGTGAACAGTGAATAGTGTTGAATAGTGAAATTCACTATTTTTCAATAGTGAAAAGGACCTTAGTGATCAGAGATTCTTCCAGCAGAGCCGAACCTAAGAAATCATCAGGTTCTACCCCCTGATCGGTGAATGAACCACCTCTCTCAGCATCTCTGACAGAAGGTCATCCAGACTCTGGGTGAACAGCCAAGCTGTGATTTAGTGCAGGACTGCAAAAACTCAGCCCCCAGCCCAGGGCTCTTTTCCCTGGGTAACACAGGTTACCAGTCAGAATTCAGAAATCCCTTGCAGAACATAAGCAGATTCTCATCCAGTTTACCCTAAGGGTATTTCCCTGGGACCAACTGTACCACCTGGATTGTGCCTCCAATCTCAGGGCCCTAGTTAAATGATCTCATTTATCCAGCTTTTCTGCCTCTAACTTCTTTATCTCCTGAGGAGGGAATCTAGCACAGTTCCCAATTGGAACTCATATCCTATATACTAGAAAGTGTTTTTTTCTTGTTGTTGTTTTTTTTTCAGGGAGAAAAGCAATGAGTACAGCCAGATGGGGTTCGTGGAAGCCCAAAGGCACTACTGCTGATTAAGCTTCTTTCCCAAATTCTCTTTGAATAACTTTTCAGTTGGGAACAACAATGCTAGTACTTGGCACTGGGACAAATGTAGCTTTCCTTCCTCCCAGCACCTTTCCAGGAGATCTCATTATCACTTCCAAGCATTTCTGTCCCAGGCTAAACTTTTTGTCTTCATCCGTTATCTTACTGGTAGGGTCCTTCATGAAACTTTTGCTTGCTCAGTTCCATGATCCCAAATACGTTAGGCCTTTATAGCACTGGCAGAGGGTTTTATGGTTCGTCCGTGAGTTCCGGCTATGCTGGAAAAAAATTAACTTGGTGCTTATGAACGTAAAGGACAAACGATAGGGGTTGGTTGCACAGTTCCAACAGATGTCTTTAAAGTTTTTACTCCTTTACTCTCTGTTCAGTGAGACTGATTTGTTTTGTAATGCTGCAGTTCAGGAGGGAATGTAATCATTCAAGAGACTGAGCTGAATTTCAGTTAAAGACTGGACAGCTGGATGGGTGATGGTGTCATGTAGACTGCTTCACAGTAGGGACCAGCCTAACACCATTAGGTCTATATTTTTGTTATTTTTCTGACGCTAACAAAATCTTTGGGCTCCACCCACATCTACCAAGCAGACCACCCAGTCTCTTTTTCTCTCTGCCTTTCAGTTGGTGAGAGAGGAAAAAAAGGGAAGGAAATTTGAAGGGGGAAAAATCAGATTTAATCCCACAAATAATCATTCTATCATGTGTAAAAAGGGGGAAAGACCCTGATTTGTTGTCATTCCATGGCCTCTTGTGGCCCTATTTGTGAAAAAATAAGACAGAAATATCACAGAATGTTGAGTTGGAAGGGTCTCTGGAGATCAAGTTATCCAACCCAATCATCTTCAAGATAGGGAAACAGAGGACCAGAGAGGGACATAGTTTCAAATTGTTTTCCAGAATGACCATTCCATAGCTCTACAGACACTGCATTAATATGCTTGTTTTCCTAAAACCTTTCCAACAATTGTCATTTTCCTTTCACCTTTGCCAATTTAATGGGTGTGAGATGGAACAGCAGACCTACTTCAATTTGTATTTCTTTAATTATTAGTTGTTGGAATCTTTACAAAATGTTAAGCCATTGGAGTTGATTTGATCTAAGAAAGAGATATTTTGGTCCACAACTTGAAACAAGGTACTAGGTGGACCGGATAGAAACAATGCTTGTGTTCACACCTCTAGAGAGCTCATAAGTATCTAAGTATTCAATGGAGTTCACACGTTTGGGAGGATGCAGGGCTTAGTAGGGCTTAGTCCGAATTCACACCTCCCTCAGGGCCACAGGACACTCTGGAAGAAAGCCAACAAGCCCTATCTTCGAGGCAAGAGAGATTCCTCCTATCTTCTACCTTGGTGCTGGCTGGAGGCTGAAGAAAGCAGAGGCAGAAGCCAAGGACAAAGTTGCAAGATCTCTTGGAACCAAGCAGAGAGATAGGGCTTGTGGGTTCAAGAGCTCTCTCCGACTCTAAGTAAATCTCTCTCGAGCTCCCAGAGTTTCTAGTAACTCCTCAAGTACCTAACTCCAGTCAGTCCCACAAGAAGAACTAAGCTCAAGCTTCAAAAGCTCCCTATATATGTGATCTCCCAAAGGTTAACTCCGCCTTCTGGAGGGAGAGGGATTCTGGGTTATCTCCCAGAGTGCTCTCTGGCCCTAAGGGAGGTGTGAATTCGGACTAAGCCCTATTAAGCCCTGCATCCTCCCAAATGTGTGAACTCCATTGAGTACTTAGATACTTATGAGCTCTCTAGAGGTGTGAACACAAGCATTGTTTCTATCCCTTCAACCTAGTACCTTGTTTCAAGTTCTGGCCCAAATAGTTTCTTTCTAAGATCAAATCAACTCCAATGGCTTAACACTTTGTAAAGATTCCAACAAT
Source organism: Sarcophilus harrisii (assembly GCF_902635505.1). Classification (NCBI taxonomy): domain Eukaryota; kingdom Metazoa; phylum Chordata; class Mammalia; order Dasyuromorphia; family Dasyuridae; genus Sarcophilus; species Sarcophilus harrisii. Next base: position 481,179,232 of record NC_045427.1, on the reverse strand, counting down.
TAGTGATGTAGAATATTTTTTCACATGATTGTTGAAAGCTTGGGTTTTTTTTTTCCTGTGAGAACTGATTGCTCATATTCTTTGACAATTTCTACTGGGGAAATAGCTTTTATTCTTCAAATTTAAATCAATTCCTTATATAGCTTTGATTTGAGACTTTTATCAGAAAAAAAAAAACTGCTGAAAGATTACCTATTTTCCTTATAATATATGGATTGAAAATATATGGATTAGAAACTTTCTAATTTTATGCAATCAAAACTGTCCATTTCATCTTCTGGGATTTTCTTTATCCCTTGGTATTAACTTTTCTTCTATCCATGACTATTATGGTAAAAAAAATACATCATTTCTTGGTCTTGGGATTGATTTATGATATGACCTTTTAAATATATCATGTATCCATTTGGGAATTCCCTTGGTATATAATATAAAATGTTAGAATATATCTAGTTTCTGCCAGATAACTTTCTAATTTTTTCAGGAGCTTTTATCAAATAGTGAGTTCTTACCTTCAATAGATGAATTCCTTGGATTTATCAAGCATTGGGCTACTATGTTTATTTACTTTAGTATGTTGTACATCTAATCTGTTCTACTCATTAATCTTTCTCTATTTTTAAAATAGTATCAAATAGTTTGTAATATAGTTTGAGTTCTGGTAAGCTTCCTTCTTCTCCATTCTTTTCCCCCACTATTTCTTGTAAGATTCTTGACCATAGCTGGACTATTGCAATAACTCTGCTGATTGGTTTTCCTGCCCTTTCTAATCCCTCCTCTACTAATCTGTCAAATTAATCTTCCTAAAGCACAAATCTAAGCATATCACCTTATGATTCAATACACTCAAATAAACTCCAATGATTCGCCATCACCACTAGGATTAAATATAAAATCCTCTGTTTGACTTTTAAAGCCCTTTATAATCTGGCTTTTCCCTATCTTTCCAGTCTTCTTAAATCTTATTCCTTGTCACATAGTTTGTGAATCAGTGATACTAACTTCTTTGCTAACATCGAGCCTCTTGATTCTTTAGTGTTTTCACTGGCTGTGTACAGAGCATGATTGTCTCTCCTTCCTCATCTCTGCCTCCTGGCTGTCCTAGCTTCCCTTATGTTTCAGCTAAAGTTTGATCTTCTGTAAGAAGTCTTTCCCAGTTCTCCTTAAATTTAGGTTTTTCCCTCTAAGACTAACTCCAATTTATCCTGTATATCTTGTTCATACATAATTGTTTACTTGTTGTTCCCTCTTTTAGACTGTGAGCTTCTAGAGAATAGGAACTGTCTTTTGCCTTTCTTTAGAAACCTTAGGGCTCAATACAATACATGGGGTGTAATAAGTGCTTACTAGGATTGTCTATATAGTTGACTGATTCCAGATAATTTCGTCATTATTTTTTGTAGCTCTATAAAGTAGTCCTTTGGTAATTTGATTGGTATGGCACTGAACCGGTAAATTAGTTTAGGTAGTATTGTTATTTTTATTATATTGATATGATCTTTCCATTATCAATCCCAGTTATTTAGGACTGTCTTCATTTTTCTAAAAAGCATTTCATAGTTGTATTCATATAGTTCCTGTACATATATTGGTAGGATTCCCAAATATTTTATAGATTTTGTAGCCATTTTGAATAAAATTTTTCTGTCTCTCCTTCTGTAGGATTTTATTGGTAATACAAATATTAATGATTTATATAGATTTACTTTATATGTAAAATCTTTACTAATTATTTTTAGTTGATTCTTTTGCATTTCCTAGATGGACCATCTTATGATTGATCTATAAAACATTATAATTTTATTTTCTCTTTGCCTATGCTTATTTCCTCAATTTTTTTTTCTTATATTGTTACAGTTAGCAACTCTATAGCTATATCAAATAATAGTGCTAAGTAGTAAACATCTTTGTTTTACCACAGACCTTACTGGAAAGGACTTCAGTCTTTTCATGTTACATATAGGGTGTGCTAAAATTGAGACTTGTACTACAAGTGTTCTAAGGGAGAAATACTTTTACATCCTTAATCACCAGCCTTCAGAATCCTGGATAGGTCTTGGCTACTTTTTTTACCCTCTAATATTCTATGAGTCAGTATACTAGCTGTGCAGACTTCATAATGTTTTTTTTTAAAGGAACTAATTGATTTATTTTCCCCTTCTCACCTTACCAGACTCGTTACCAGCAGGTACGGAAAAATAATTATGACATTGTGTCTTCCCAGATCATTTCCCAAAGTGAGAGGATTCTGAAATCTGCTGAAGTCTTCACTGGTTATAAAAATAAGTTCTGCTGTAGATCCCAATGGATCTCCTATTATCTTCCCTTCCTGCCCCATTACAAAAATTATAGGAGTATAAGTAAATAACATTTACTAAGAGTAGTCTACCATCCATCCCATTAGGGACTACAAAAGAAATAGAAACCTAATACCTTTCTATGGCCTTCTTCTGCTTTTGGGGAAAACAGAAGGGAACAAAATGTTAGATTTGAAAACAGTAAATCCTGAAGGGAAATCTTACCTCAGATACTCACAAGCTGTGTGATGCTGAGCAAATCATTTAATCTTTCTGATTTGTAAAATGGGAATTAAAAATAGTATTTACTTCACAGTATTTCTATGAGAATCAAGTGAGATAATTTATGGCAAATGCTTCACAAATCTGAAGTTTATATAATAAACGGTGTTAGCTATCATTATTAAAGAAAACAGCAATGGCTTACATCTATCCATTCAGTGATGTTTATCAAGCACTCTGTCCAAGAACTTATGACAGGATCCAAGCCTTAAGGTTACCAAATTAAATCATTTTAGATTTGAAAGAGACCTCAGCATGCATCAGCATCCATCTAGCCCAAGCTACCCTGGAAAGCAAGCTCCTCTTTTGCATATCTGAGAAGACAGAGGAATTCTGGCTAGATGGTTTATTCATCTGAGGAAAAATTGGGGATTTAGTGGCTGGGAAAATATGAGTTAATAGTATCATCATGAAGCCAAGAAAGCTGCTTAGACTATATTGAGAGTTTAGTGCCAGGAAAGTGATAGTAACACTGTATTCTGTCCTGGTTACACCACATGAGAAGTATTGTGTTCAGTTTCAGTACTAGGTTTTAGGAAGGATTTTGATAAGTTGGAAAGCAATCAGGAGAGTGAAAGACATCAAGACAATGTCATATAAGAATAAATAGGAGGAAATGGGGATGTTTTAGTCTGGAAATAGAAAAATTTGGGGTTGGTTGTCATTATGACTATCAATAGGAGTTTGAAGGATTGTACCTTAAGAAGCTAAGTGAGTTAACAATGCCCTGGAGTCTTCCTGTGTTCAAATCTGGCCTCAAAACCCTACAAGCTGTGTGACACTGGGCAAGTCACTTAACCCTGTTTGCTTCAGTTTCCTCATTTGTAAATGATCTAGAGAAGGGTATAGCACACCATTCCAGTATTTTTGCCAAGAAAACCCCAATTGGGATCACCAAGAGTAGGATATGACTGAAACAACTGAACAACGAAAACAAAAACCACAAAAGAGGGCTTAGGTTTCATTAGCTTAGCCCCAAAGGGCAAAACAAAGAACAATGAGTAGATTTCCAAAGAAACAGATTTGGGCTTCAGATCAAGGAAAAACTTCCCTATGTTACAGCTATCCAAAAATGAAACAGGTTTCCTTAGAAGGTGAGCAGTTTCCCTGTGAGTGAGTTCTTTAAACAGAGGCTATAAGAATACCAACAAGAATGTATTTCTGTTCAGATTTAGGTTGGACTAGAATGCCAGTGTCATCCCTTCCAACTTTGAGATTCTATGATTCTACTTGACCTAGATTTTAAGTTTCTCTTTTAAAGATTTTTATAGTCCAGTATGGAATATATCAAAGAAAGGGCAGAGGAAATGAGCAGACAGGAATCTTCCTTATATCATTCCATAAATGGTATAAGGCAACCATTCTTATAGATGTATATAGATTATTAGAAGTGGGAGAAATCTCAGGGCTCACAGAATCCTAGAATGTTGGAAATCATAGTGGTTTTTTGTTCCTACTCCCAGCCCAGGAGATAAATCCTCTCTACATACCTTCACTGGTTTGTCTGATGATCATTGATGAAAGAATTGAACTGGCTCATTTCTGAATTCCCTTATAGCTCTATGATCCATGATCTCCAATGAGAGGGAGCATCTAACTTATTATTTATTTTAGAATTTAAAAAAACCGACCCAGAGAAAAGAAATTATTTGCTCAGGGTCAAAAATCTATTAAGTAACAGAGCAAGGCCAATATTCTATCCCCTACCCCTCAAGGCCTCTTACATAGTAGCCAAGTCACAATTATTGGTCTGGCCAAGTGTAGAATGAAAGGCCTCCAAGTCCCGACTTCTTAGAAGCCTGTTCAAGGGACTTACACACAATAAATAGCAAATTCTTACAATAGCACTTCCATTTGCTTATTTTTGCTTCCAGATTTTATTTTTATCTTTTTAATTAAGAGACCAGAGCCCTAATCCCTACAAGAGAGAGAGTTTGACAAAGGAAAGGTGGCCTGGGACTATCTGATGTACCTCAGAGCCAAACATTTATTGGAGTATCAGTTTACTTGGGCTCATTCAAGTTGCCCTGGGCTGCAGTCAAATTTCAGCCTAGTCTCTCTGGAAGGGGCAGCTAGAGACAACTAATCAGGGTAAGAGTAGAATCTCAATGACTCTACATAGTTGTAAGGGAATCCTTACTGAATAAATGAGCTTTTATCTTCTCCAAATTTACAAGGCCTTCCCAGATTTATCCTCCTAAGAATATAGAAATTGGCCATCTTCGTTGTTAATTCTTCCTCTACCACTTTTGCTGATTCTGTGAGAACACTCTGATCATGGACTTAATTTTATTACCACCTTCTTTCCCAGCTCCAGATAAGTACATTTTGACTCTCTAAATGGAGGAAAAGAGGGAAGAGGAATTACACATTTTATGATCATCTATAATGGGAACACAGCCACAATCCCTAAATCGGGAGATTCTCCCGATTTAAGAGATAAAATACAGACCAGGACTGGAGACCCTTTTGTTTGCTTCTGAGAGGTGCCCCATTTTCCCTTATTTTCAGGGAATGACTTAGAGTCTAGCATCATTCTTTAAGTTCCAAGTGAGCCAGACTGGGGAATTCTTCCCATAGCATGAAGGCACCTAAATGGCTTCCTGATTTTTCTGGTGCAGCATTTGTCTATGAATGACACTAAGGAGAAAGAGCTGGAAACTGAACCGAACCTCCAGATACCAATGGAAAGGTCAAATTGTTCTTGGTTCTTAAGGAAAGTTTCTTCCACTTTTCACGGTTGTGAAGCAACTTCAAGCCTGAGTCAGCTCTACACCTCTGGCTGATCCAATCTCTGCAGATATAAATGTGGTTTTTGCTTCAAGGCACAGCTCCAGTCCCACCACTTCCTAGCGACTAACCCTGCCTCCTTCAATGCTCAGCACTTTCCTCCTTTACTCTCTAAATTTAGGTGACATTTTCTGTCTGGGTCTCAAATTTTAGTACTTTAAAGCATGGAATTTTTAGAGTTAGAATGGAACTCATTTTACAAATGAGAACGTAATCACATGATGGTGTTAGCTTATGTTAACACAGAACTTAACAAAAAGTATTTTCACAACACTGCTGTTTGAAAAGTCTACATCATTATCCACCATTCTAAAGAAGAAGAAACGTGCTCAGAGAAGGAGAGTGAGTTGCAAGGTCACACAGAAGGAGTCCAACAGGGAGGGTGTGAGATGCCTTCGGTCTCACTGTGGCTGTTGCAAAAAGAACACAGGAAATCTTGATTATGGGTCTCACTAGGGGTTCATTAAGAAGAGCAGGTTGCCTAGGCAAGAAATACTGCCCTTTAATTTTGAAGGCTTTGTTCACACCTTCCCTCAAAGAGAGCAAGGTACCCATAAGGGAAAATTGACCTGAACTCATAGCCTCAATCTCTGGGTATCTGCTTTTGTCAAATAACTGTTTAGAAGGCAAACTCTCTCCACCCATCTCCTCCTCCAACCCTACCAAATTGGCATTTTGATTCTAAATCCAATTCACTACATTTCTTTCTCTCTGTGTGTAAATCACATTTTCAAAAAGACTGAAAGCTTCTTGAGTCTAGGAACCGTCTCATGATTTTTTTCAAGCGAACTATGGATATCCGAGGAACTCAATAAATAAAGTGAACCGCATCTGGGCTGCAGTTAAACACTTGTCTCAATGAGTTCAGAAAGCAAAACTTTTGCACTTAAATTCTGCCGGCAGCCTTTCTGTCCCCACACTAAGGCTCTTCTTCTGTTCTACCTTTCCTCACCTTACCATCTAGCATTTTTCTATAGTTAAATCAAAACTTTAAAAAAGCCACCACCGCCCATCAAAAATTGATTTTTAGAAATAATGAAACAAGTTTGGAGGAGGGGCCACAGCTTTTGTATTACGTGGAGTCATCTCTCAGTCTAGAGAGGCGAAGGATTACGGGTGGAGGGATTTAGAAGTTCAAAGTGGCCTTTAAGGGGTGGGGGCGACTGCAGAGAAGCTCCGGGTAGCGGTCTGGAGGGACGCGGGCTGTGGGAGAGAGTTTATTCCCTTACGAGTGAGTCTTGGCTAGGGGGAGCCCAGAACCATTCCGGGTTCAGGGACAACGGCGACCGAAAAGAACCCCGAGTTGGGGTAAGCGGGAGGAGAAAGCCTCGGAGTCGAGTGCCAGAGCTCCAGTCCCGGGGGAGCGAATGGCCAAGAGGCACCTAGAATTTAGACCCTCAGTCACCCGTATCATTTTTGGTTCAAAGATCAAGGTGCGAGAAGACCCCGAGGGGAGGGGGGAGGCAAGCAAGCCCGGGCTGGGGGCTAGAAGGGCCGGCGAGAGGGCTGGGGTCGTGGCCCGCTTCCTCCGGCCGGCCCCAGTGGGGTTGCAATCCCCTCCCCTCCCGGCCCGCCCCGCCCCGGGCCAGATGCTCCCCGGCCTCCCCAGCCCCCGCCTCCCTGCCATGTGCTCGCCAGTCTCCTTGCGTGTGAGGGCTGCGATTCGGTGGCTGGGCGGGATGGCGCCTCTCCACATCTGGTTCAATGTGAGAGCCTGGCGCCTGGCTTCGCCACAGACTTCAGCCTGAGACATGCAGACGTTAATAGACTTGCTCGTTCGCTCGCACAATCCTCCCCGAGCTATCGCTCGCTCGCTCAACCCCCGGGCTGCTGAAAAGCCGCTTTATTGTGCGAGGCCCCTGAGCCCGGCTGGGATGGAGGGGGTGGGGGCTGGGGGGTGAGAGGTGGGCTGCTTCCACACCACCCTGGGCCGCTCTCCCAGCCCAAGCCCCTAACCCCTGGGCTGTGATTAAACGTCTTTCTCTCCCGTTCAGCTCAGACACCCCCACCACCCCCACCACCAAGCTCAGATCCTGTCCTGGGTTTAATTCCCCCAGAATCTTCGGATCGGTTACTTTTCTTTTTTTGTAAGCCGGGAAGAAGTTGCTGTGAGCCGGGTGGGGGTGGGGCTGGGGAGGAAGGATGCCTCCCCAAGTAGTTCTGCCGCTTCCCCGATCCCGGGATGCAGCCACTGTCTTCTGCAGTTGGCTTGTACCCCCAACCGTCGGCCTCTGCCATAACTAAATTTAGACTGAGAACAGCTTTCTATTCTGAGAGGAATCCTTCATCACCTGCTCAAATCAGGAACTGGGGGCTTTCCCCCTCCCTCCGACCCCTTCCGAGGCTGTAACTTCCATCTCCCATTCCATCACCCCATTTCTCAAAGTTCCTTTTGCACTCGGGCACCTGAGAATGACGCCAAAGGGTCATCACCTTGTGGGTGAAATAACTTTTTGAAGTCCTCTTTTTTGGAGAGGATCCACGTCTGAATCTACCCTGAATTCCTCTCTATCTCAAAAAAAAAAAAAAAAAAAAAAAAAAGTCATGGTGGCACTGCGGCGCTGGCTTTGGTTGTGTTTCTGCAAGATAAATATGAGCCTGGCTTTGCAACCCTACCGCCTTTGTGGAGGGGTGCAATTTAGAAGTCTGTTTTTATTGTTTAAGGGCACATGAGGCATTTTATTTTGCAAAAGGGCAATGGTCCATAGGACCAGCCCCCCCTATAAAGAGCTAAATAATAATAAATCTTAAGGCCTCTTCTAAAGAAACCTTAGAAGTCCTCTCAAAGAGCTTGAGGGTAGGATGGTGTTTCATTGTTTATGGCAGACCTCACTCCCCATTTCTTGCTCTTGTGTGCTTAGAAATTGCAAATCATTTGGAGGCTCAGTGCTGGACTTTGGCTTTCCTCCTTTCTTAGAGGGCAATTTATAAGGAAATGGATTACTTTTCTCAACATCAAAGTACCATCGCTTTGCTTTTAAATTGCAGAAGAGAAGTTTGCTGGGCTGCCTAAGTTTCTACTTAGAACTGCCACTTTAAGAGCCGCCCACCTCCCCTGTTTCCTCCCCCCCTTAATTTAGGCTGTCGGAAATTCTGGATTTGGGGAATAAACCACAACGTTTTTCTTTCTTTTTTTTTTTTTTTTCCTAAAAGGCAATTCCAAACCTGTAACAGAATCCATAATCAACGACTTCAACATGGTCAATATACTCAGGCATGTTTAAAAGCGATGGGGAAATGATGGATGCTCCTTGACTCCCCTGGCAAGCCCCTGGGCTCAGAACTCTGTTTCTGATGACCTTGGCTGGTGGTACCCCCCCTGCCTTGTAGATGGAGCAGGAGACGGGGTGGGGGAGAGATGCCTTCAGGTCTCACTGTGGCTTCTGCAAAAGAACCAGGAATAGAGACCACAGGACTCAGTGAGGGTTCATTAAGAGGAGCAGACTGTCTCTTGGCAGGAAACACTGCCTTTTCATTTTAAAGGCTTCATTCACACCTTCCCTTAAAGAATCCTCAAGGAGAATTGACCTCAATCTTTGAGACTGGCCTTTATCACTGACTGTTTAGAAGACAGCCATCCTGTCCCACTTTCTTTGTCTTTCCCTTTTGACAAGCTTGAATCAAGTGAAAATTGGGTTAAATGACGGGTTTGGGGGTTACATTTTCCACTGAAGGAATTTCCCAGATGCTCACATCCTACCTCCATTTCACAAGCAACTTATGGCACAGGGGGAAGAGCTTAAAAAAGTGGTGTCAGAGGACCAGGATTTCAATTCTGCCTCTGCCACTTAGCACCCTACACTTCTCTATGTCTCAGTTTTCCCCATATATAAAATAGGGACTCTAGGCTAAGAAATCTTTAGGGGCCATTCCAGCCCCAAATCTGATCTTCTTGGTATGTTTTGTTATAATTTATGATCATTTCTCCCCTCTCTTAGCAAGTTAATTTTGTCCTCTCCCCCTTTTTTTTCCCCAATACATTCCCTCCTCCCCAAATAAAATCAAAACAAAGCAAAAACCCTCTCTGTATCGTACAGGACTAGGAGAAAAAGTATGGGTGGGATCTTGATCACAGCTAAGTCTGTGGGCTTCAGAATGGGTTGCATTAGGAAAAGTATTCTAATCTCAGTATACTTTTTAATGGAATATCTGCTCTTTATGGAAACACTGAGATATTTCAAACACTTGGAAATACATTCTGACTGCTTCTGCAAACCATGGGGTTTCTCCTGCTGCTTATCTTTGGAGAGGAGCCCCTGCTTTCCCTTCCCTTCTTGCCCCTTCTCTTCTTTTAAAGATAAAACCACCCCTAAGCAGTTCCCCCTTCTCTACCTTCCTCCTTGACCTCTCTTAAGCAGTGCTGTTATATGCCTCATTGCTTCTTGATGATTAATTCTTTCATCTGGGGGCTGAGAAGTTGGTAGGGGGAAAAGGAAGGAGGGTCATGGGATCTTGAGGCTAGGCAGACACAGCCTCCCTGATCCGAAGTGCCATACGTTTCAAACAGTCTGAAAACTAAGCCACAGAAAGCAAGTTGGCCCTTAGATGTTATTGTCACTATTGCCTTAGAGATCGTCTAGTATAGTATCCCTCTCCCTTATTTTTCAGGGAGAGAAACTGAGGGGGGTTGATTTACCCAAAGTACTCCAGGAAGTCAGCAGCATTGGGGCTGGGATTGAACTCCAGGTCCTCTGTCCCGCACCCTAGTACTCTTTCTATTATATCTCCCTCCCAAGACCATTTGGGAACTATGGACTCCTTTGACTATCTGCTGAAACTTATGGATCCCCTTCTCAAAATAAATTACATAGGATTATGAAAGAAACCAACACTTTTGAAATATAGTTATCAAAATGTTTAAAAACAACAAACTCACAGACCCCAGATTAAGAACCTCTGCATTAGAGCATGCTACAGGCTACTTTAGCCTGCTTTTTATAAATGTCAGTTTGGCGCTGTACACACATAGCTTATCCAAAGTGATCTGTACAGCTAGCTCTGGGCGCATGTCACAAGCCATCTGAGGGTTAGCAGGAGGGCTTTAGAGTTCTGATGTAAAAGCACAGTTTAATGGATTATATCTCCAATGTTGAAGGACCTGGTTACGGTTCTTTCCCTCCATCAACAGAACCATCATTTGAAATCCAAAAGTTGGGTAAGGTCCATGTAGGCTTCAATCCCCAAATCTACTTCATTCTACCCATTATCACCATCTTCCTCCTCCTTCTCAAGTACCGTTCCTTATGGTGGCTGCTGACTTTCCTTCAGCCAGGGAACCATTGTCTAGAATGCACCAATCCTGGGTTGAAGTCCTTGTCTCCAAAGCCCCTAACTTCATCAGGGGAGAAGAATTGATATTCTCAGGTAGGATTAAAGAGACCCCCATTCTTGGCAGAGTTTAAGTCACACCCTACCATTGTGCTCCAGCTATAGGTATTAAATGTACCATAATACTCAGGTGCCAATAATATGTTTTATTAAACTTTTTAAAAAGGACTTTGGCTCTCCTTGAACAAATTGCCAGTTTTAGGAGAGACTGAACCAAACTGAAAAGTTCTACCTAAGTAAAAAGAGTGCTGAAAGACAAGTTGAAGGTGGGCACTGTACTCAAAGCCCCTAGGAGAAACAAAGAAAACTAATACATCCACCCCTCTTGGAACTATGGGCAGAGTGCACTGGCACGCTATATACCAAATGACTCAGTGCTTTGAGATTGCAGAGTAGAAAGAGATCAGTCTGAATTAGAATCATAAGGGGCATCAGGGCATGTAATCCTCACTATGAGGGGAAACAGATTGGTGATTCACTTGAGTTCCAAGCTGCAGGAGAGTTAAAGCCGATGGACTGTCATATAAAGTCTGGCGCCAATATAGTGTGTCTCTGAGAATGAGGATGCCCAGGCTACTTATGGAAGCGTAAGCCAGCCCAGGTCAGAAAGGGAGCAGGTCAGAAGCTTCTGTCAGAAGTAGGGTTCGATCAATAGAGTTCTGATGTCTTTCCAGCCTGAGTGAGACAGGAAGATCCAGTCTCAAAGTAAGAAATCAGGAAGATAAAGGATTTAAGCTAGATTTTGAAGAATGTGCAGAATATATATATAAATAATTTATTTCTATATCACAGGAATACCTGTACCTCTTTACTGGGAATGGTGGGAAGGGGATGAAGGAGCCCCATTTTGATGGCTTTAAGATTTATAAAGCACTTCCCCTGCAACAACCCTATGAGATAAGTAGAGCAAGTTCTATAGCTCTCTTTTACTGAAACTCCAGCATGACTCAGTGATACTATTGAGAGTAGAACCTATATCCTTTGACCTCAGCACCAAATAATCTTACTGTAACTCCAGGCATGAAACATGAGTTGAATTGGAGGCAGAATCCAGCTAATTGAACCACATTTAGGACTCAACAATCTTGTTTTTCTTACTCCGAGCAAAATTCAGACTTTCTCACCTCACCAATTATATCCTTTTCTCTTCTCCCCCACTCCTCAACTAGGGACATTCCCTAAAATGAGAAGTATCTGAACTAAATGCTATCAAGGGGATTAGAAAGGAAAAGACAGATTTACCAAACCATTCATTAACTCATCACATTTATTAAGCACTTACTGCATGCCAAATCCCATTGTGGGAGTAGAGAAGAGTTAAAATTTAGATAAGAGACATTTTCTTCTTTTCAGGGATCTTATTCTAGCAGGAAGGCAGCTAGCTATAGTGGGGAGGAAGACATTTTGGAAATCAGGAGGACTTGGGTGTACCTTTCCTGCCTCTGACATATACTCTTGTGTGACTCTGGACAAATTATTTGACCCCTTCATTCTCTACATGCACCCTCTAAGCAGGCGTTCCCAACCTACATTCTCAGGAAGAATTCAAAGGGTACAGATTTGGTAAATAACCATATTAGCCTATGGAAAAATAATCTCTTTAATTTCTTATGAACATATGCGTGGTTGTTATTTAGTTCTTTCAGTCATGTTCTACTCTTCATGACCCCATTTGGGATTTTCTTGGCAAAGATAGTGAAATGATTTGCCATTTCTTTTTCCGGCTTATCATTTTACAGATAAAGAAACTGAGACAAGTAGGACAGTGTCTGAGGCTGAATTTTAACTCAGAAAGATGAGTCTTCCTGACTCCAAGTCCAACATTTTGTCCACTGTGTCACTTTTGCTGCCCCATATGCATGATAAATTCTGGAACTTATTCCTTTTTATATTGAACAGTACTACAGGAAGTCTTGCTGAAAGGCAAGGACTGGGGGTGGGGGTGGGAGTTGGAAAACAGTTGGAAATCCCTTGCTCTAAGACTATAAATTATAGAGTAATTGCTGATCTGCATTAATAGAAAGCATTTCCTCCAGGAGTTCCCCCACACCAATGAAATCATGGATTTGGATCTTTCCCTCCCTGTTCTGTCTCTTTTTTCTCCTCTTCCTCTCTGAGAAAAAGAGAGACAGAAAAGGAAGAAACAGACAAAAAGACAGACACAAAGAAACACACAGACACACAAACACAGAGAGATACTGAGAGACAGAGACAGAGGAGAGAGACAAACAGAGAGACAGACACAGAGGGGCATAGAGACTGAAAGACTGAAAAACAGAGAAAGAGATAGAGACAGCAACAAAGAGACAGACACACAGAGAGAAACAGAGAGAGAGAGACAGAGAGGGAGAGGGAGAGAGGGAGAGACAGAGAGAGGGAGAGACAGAGACAGAGACAGAGAGGACAGAACTTAGTGAATTCCATTTTAGACATGTTAAGTTTGAAGTGGTGATTGATATGACATGCAAGTTGAAATGCTTGGCTCCAAAGAAAAGAACAAGAATCAGGGGGCAGAAATTATAGAGAAGCAGATTTTTGCCTCCATATAAGGAAAAGTTTTCATCCCAAAGTGGAAAGCTTTGCTTTTCAGGGCAATGGTTCTTCATGTGAAGAAGGCTGAATGAGCACTTGTTGGGGATGTTGCTGAGGAGCTTCGTTATCAGCTATGGGTTGACCAGACCTTTGTAACATTTTGGGATTCAATGAAGTGTTTAGGAGACAGCTGGAACTCAGGAATGAGGTCAGGGTTAGATACTCCAATTGAGGCCATATCTGCTAAGACAGACGTCATTAAAACCAGAAGGGCAGGGGACCAGGAAGGAATCTTGGGGAAATACCTACAACTCCAGGGTAGCAGAGGAACAAGCAAAAGAGTGGAGGAAGAAGAGAGAGCTAAGAGAACCAGATTAATGTGGTATCATGAGGACAAAGAAGGAGAGATGAGTTTTATGGGACCCTGGAATGTGAACTTAGAAGTTAAAAAGGTCTTATTAGGTCATTTAGTCAAATGCTTTTATTTGACTGATGAGTAAAATGAAACCTAGAGAACTTTAATTATGCATTCAAGATTACACAGGTAGTAGTCAAGCTGGTGATTTGATCATAAATCCTCACGGGCAAAGCTCTACTGCCCAGGTCCAAGAATCTACTTCTTGCTCTGGGGTCAGTAATCAAATCAACGTGTTACTAGAAAGTCACAATTGAATTTTCTGTAACCAAAATTCTTTTTATTATCCATCAGTACCCTATGTGAATCACATTCCCATTTAAATATATGCTCTCTGTCTGTCTCTGTCTCTGTCTGTCTTTCTCTCTCTGTCTCTCTGTCTCTCTCTTTCTCAACAATCCTATGTGATAAGTACTTATAGACATCAGCATCAGTATCATGCCTATTTTTCCAGATGTAGAATTAAGGTCCAGAGTGGTATTTGAATTCAAGTCTTCCTGGGGCCGGAGTTCTGACCCTAACAAACCACTTTAGAGTCTGTACTGCCAGTATCAAGGTGGCCAAGACTACCTAGTGAAGTGACATTTGTCCTATTACTCTCCCATCTTCCCTGTCACCTGGGTATCTTCATATCCTGGGTTTCTAGCTCAGAACCTTGCTCAGTTGGCAGTGAATGAAATCACATCATGCAAATGTCCATGGAGGGAACAAGGGAAGGTTAGACTGGAGAACAGAAGACTCTAGGGGGACTTCTAATATCTTCTAATATCAATCATGTGAAAAAAGTATTATGCTTATTAATAAATAAATACATACATAAATAACAATGATAATAGCATTTATATAGAACTTTAAGACTTACAAAATATTTTACAAATTTCATCTTCACAACAACCTTGGAAGGAAGGAAGGAAGACAATATTATCTCTATTTACAGATGAAGAAACTGAGGCAGCCAGAGATTAAGTGACTTGACCAGTTCTATCTACTTTATTTCACTTGGATCCAGAGGTCTGAACAATGAACACAAAAAAGTTGTAAAAAAGGAGAATTTAGGCTTAACAAGAGGGAAAACTTATGAATAATTGGAGCTATCATTCCTGGCAGTTGTCTCATATAGGCTTAGTGTGCCTTCTATACTGGCAGTGCAAGGTGATGCACAGAGTGCTGGCTGGATCTGGGGTCTGAAAGACTTGGATTTGAATTTCACCTCTGATGCATACTAATTGTATGATTCTGGGTGAGTCATTTACCTCACTAAGTCTGGATTTTCTCTTCTCTAAAATGAGGGGGAGTTGTACTAGACAGGTCTATAATGCTCTGAAGCCGTCCCATATACTTACTAGTTGTGTGTCCTCAGACATTCAATCTCTCTGTGTCTCAGTTTTCTTATCAGTAAAATGGAGATAATTATAAAATTTATTTTACAGGGTTATTAAGCTTGTAAAATGCTCTATAAACCTTTAAGCATTACATAAATCTAAGCTATAATAATAATATTTATACTTTATGCATATATTGTCTTTTTATTATATGTATATTACATGTATATATTATGTTTTTGGATATATTATATATTGTATTTTATATTTGTATATTATATTCATATTACATGCATATAAATTGTATTATATACATATGTTCTAGCATAGGAATATATTATCAGTGTATAGCAAACTGGACATGGAGTCAGGGAAACCCAGCTTCAAGTCTTGCCTCTGACATATACTGGCTGCCAGACAGATTCTGTACTTAATCTCTCAGTGTGTTAGGCAACTCTTCAAAATTATGCATTGTGAATCCTTGTAGGTGTGAATATATAGAAGGTATTCCTCTGTGGAGACCCCAAGGTCAATGGGTTCACAGATCCAATTAAAAAATTACACATATGTAAGAATAATATTTTCTTTCTTTTTTTCCTCTTTCTCCTTCCTTTCTCTTTCTTTAATTCTTCCTTCCTTTCCCTTTTTTCTTTCTCCTTCCCTTTCTATCATTCATTCATGCATTCTTTCTCTCCTCCTCCCTTCTTCCTTCTTTTCTTCCTTCCTCTCTTTTTCTTTCCTACCCTTTTTCTTCTCTCCTTTCATCCTTTTATTCCTTCCCTTCCTTCCTTTCTTCCATCCTTCTTTCCCTTCTTACTCTGAGATTCTGTCAATATCCAGTAGTCACCAAAGAGGATGCTTACCATAGTAGAGAAGGGGCTCACAAAGAACACAACACATAGCCTTCTTCAAGTCTGACTTAAGTTAATTGTATATTTTAGCTTTTAGTTCCCCTGCCTACAACCATTGTAATTACATTGATCTTTTCCTATGACAATGAGAGACAGCAATGTATGACTACATTAGTTTATTAAACTTCTGTTTGTATTTAAAGCCATTCATTTCCAGACCCTCTCCCATATTTTCAGCTTTTATCCCTTCCTTCTCAATACATATTCTGTCCTGCAGCCATATTGGTCTCCTGACTTTCTTGAACAAGACTGCAGCATTTTCACTGTCTGTCCCTTATGCCTGTAATCCTCTCTCTCCTCATGTCTGCCTCCTGGCTTCCTCCAGCTAAAACCCTTCTTCCTACAATCCTGATCCCCTATAATAATGTGCTTTTCCTCTGTTGATTATCTCAAAACTTGTCCTGTAGACATTTTGTTTGTATTTAGCTATTTACATGTTGTCTCCTTCACTGTGAACCTCATGAGAGCTGGATTTGTTTTTTGCCTTTCTTTGAATCCACAGCACTTAGCATAGTGCCTGACACATAGTAGGAGCTTAATAAATGCATGTTGACTTGATTTGATTAAATAATTTAATAATTAATAATAATTAATTTCAGATTCACCTTCTTGATCTATCTCACTAAACTAAGCCCTTAAAAACTTAACTTAGCTGCCTACACAGATTTTAATTGCATATCTCTTCCTTTGAGGCAAAATCATCCCTATAATAAATATGGAAATGAACTTCCCCTAAATGGCACTTCATTTGCTTAATTCAAGTTTAATTTGATATTGACAAGGAGAGTGGCTGGGCCTTCAGTTTTAAGAGAATTCTGCAAGTTTTGTTAGTGTGCTAAAAACAACAACAACAATAACAACAAATCACCGGGAAAGAGGTTTTTTTGGTCTTTTGCTTTTTCCAGGGATGGCAGGGAAAGGCAGCAGGACTTGCATTATTGTAAAGCCTTCTTCCCAGCTGCACAAGCCATTCCTGGAGTAGGAGAATTCATTTTTCAGCCAGAAAGTAAGGAAGTCAGAGGTCAGGAGAGGCCCAGGGATAGCTGAAGAGTCCATATAGAGCAGGATGGGTGTGTGTGTGTAACATCCCTAATAGGAACCAGAGAATCCTGTTTCTAATTGCCTACAGAGACAACAGACACCTGCTTGACAGCCTTGTGTCTCTTAAATCTAAATTCTTGCTCCTAACACAGGGAAAGATCTTGCAAGGGCTGAGAAGAGAATGACTGAATAGGAGGGAAGGGAAAGGGCTCTCCAGGTCTAGGTTATCTTATGGGGACTTTCTCTTTTGGTCCAACAATCCTAAGTGGCTGGCCTGCTGCCTTTACTTGCATCCAAGTAAAAACGAGAGATGATGATAAAGGAGAGTAGAAATTTCACCTTCTCTCATCTTTTGTTCCTTGCCAAGAGAAGACTTTGTTTAGCATCAATAAAAGTGGAAATTCTGTCTTCTTAAAAAGCTATCCTCTCCTGCTATTCAAAGATTCCTCATCCTATTCTACTTGCCAGCCATGAATACTTTTTAAAAAATTTTTATTTATTTTTTTATTATAGCTTTTTATTTACAAGATATATGCATGGGTATTTTTCAGCATTGACAATTGCAAAACCTTTTGTTCCAATTTTTCCCCTCCTTCCCCCCATCCCCTCCCCCAGATGGCAGGTTGACCAACACATGTTAAATATGTTAAAGTATAAATTAAATACAATATATGCATACATGTCCATACAGTTATTTTGCTGCAGAAGAAGAATCGGACTTTGAAATAATGTACAATTAACCTGTAAAGGAAATCAAATATGCAGGCGGACAAATATAGAGGGATTGGGAATTCTATGTAGTGGTTCACACTCATTTCCCAGAGTTCTTTCGCTGGGTGTAGCTGGTTCAGTTCATTACTGCTCCATTGGAACTGATTTGGTTCATCTCATTGTTGAAGAGGGCCACGTCCATCAGAATTGATCATCATATAGTCTTGTTGCTGAAGTATATAATGATCTCCTGGTCCTGCTCATTTCACTCAGCATCAGTTCATGTAAGTCTCTCCAGGCCTTTCTGAAATCATCCTGCCATCCATTAATACTAACATGGATATCTACTGTCCTTCCTGTGGCAGACTTGTAAAATCTTCCCCTTTTTTACATTGCTCACCATATCAAATTTATACAGAATCCCATTTTCAACTATTCTAATAAGCTAATCCTTATAAATGTGTCAATGATAAATTTACATGTGAACAACTGTCTTTGGGGACCAAAGGTGCAGGAATTTCAGGTACCATAGAAGGCTTAGAAGAGAGAAAGATCAGGAGACCTTTCTGGGCTCTCAGTTGAATAGGTATGGTAGAGATTCCTTTTCTATAAGGGTTCCCAGACTTGCTTCCTTATCACACAATGGCTCCAGACTTGTTGGGATTTTACAAGAATCAAGAATCATCATAAAGAGTTGGCTGCTCAATTTCCTGAATTTCTTTTCCTTATGAAGGTTGAAAGGGCTTTTTATAGATTTGTGATTTGACCTGGACATGGAGAGCTCTTGACAGAAAGGAATTCTAGAGGGACGAGAGGGCAATAGAGCAACCTTTCCTTTATCAGGGTTCCCCCAGCCCCATCCAGAGATGGCTTGTTTGGTAGATTCCATTTGTCTTATAAAGAGCAGGGAAGACACTCTTTGATCCAACAATACCAATGCCAGTTCCATTCCCCAAAGAATTCAAAGAAAGAGAAAAAGGTTCTATGTGTGTAAAAATATTAATAGTAGCTATATTTGTAGTGGCAAAGAATCAGAAACTAAGAAGATGCCCCTCATTTGGAGAATGGCTGAACAACTTATGGTATATGACTGAAAAAAAAAAAAAACAAACTATTGTACTGAAATAAATGACCAAAGAGATGGTTTCAGAAAAATCTGGGAAGATTTGGATGAAATGGTGCTGGATAAAATGAATAATACTCAGAGAACAGTTTATACTATAACAACAATATTGTAGAGAAACAATCTTGAATGACTTAGGAACTCTGAGGAACATTGACAGAAAGTTGATGGGTGAAGTATTCAGAATGACACATAAATCCTTGGACATGACTTCTATGGAAATTTATTTTTCTTGACTATGGATATTTGTTTCAGGATTTTCTTTTTTTCCTTTTCCTTTTTCTTCAGGGGGGGAAGGAGAGTAGAAGTGGAAGAGGTAGAAAGGAAAGAAAATAACTGCCTGTTAATTGAAAAATAAATTTCATGAGCAGAATCAGGAGATCATTATACACGGTGACAAGACTACATGATGATCAATTCTGATGGACGTGGCTCTTGGACAATGAGTTGATTCAAACCAGTTCCAATTGTTCAGTAATGAAGAGAGCCATCTACACCCAGAGAGAGGACTATGGAAACTCAGTGTGGACCACAACATAGCATTTTCACTCTTTCTATTATTGTTTGCTTGCATTTTTGTGTTCCTTTTTAGTTTTTTTTCTTTTTAGATCCAATTTTTCTTGTGCAGCAAGATAACTGTATACATATGTATACATATATTGGATTTAACATATATTTTAACATATTTAACACATATTGGACTACCTGCCAACTAGGCGAGGGGGTGGGGAGAAGGAGGGGAAAATTTAGGACAGAAGATTTTGCAAGGGTCAATGTTGAAAAAATTACCCATGCATATGTTTTGTAAATAAAAAGCTATAATAGAAATAATTTAAAAAAATAAATTTCATTTGAAAAAAAAAAGCACCCAAAAGCTAAACTTTATCGAACTACTCTTTAGATGTACAGAAATTATAGCTTCTCTAGTCCCAAAAGACAATAAACTTGTAGTGGAGGGTTGGGAAGCTGGAACAGGAAACCATAGGCACTGTGGGGAGAGATTCAATGCCCAGGTTAAAGAATTGAATGCAGGGACCAATTTTGTTCCAGGAGAACAGATGACAGAACAGATTTGCCTTTCCAAAGTAGAGAGGGGTGGAGGGGCTTACAGGAATGGAATGTTGCAGATTTCACTTATTTGATTTTCTTTGCTACAAAACAGAGGGCTTTTAGATGGTTTTTGTTACAAATAGGGGGTGCATATGTACAGAAATTTACTGTGTTATAAAAAACTGAAATTGACAAATTTAAAATTTAAAATTCTCCCTTCATGATGCCACAAGAATTCAGGAAACACTAGTCCCCCACACCCACCAGTATTTTAACACAATCCCAATAAAGGTTTTTGAGGCTTTCACAAGAGGTGAATGTAATCAAAGCCCCAGCTCTTCCTCTCTGAGGTTGAAAACTTTTCTCTATTTCGTTCCTGATTTTCCCCATCCTCCCTGAGAAGAAGCAAGACTTTCTATTCAAAATGCAGAATCAAAATCTTATTCCCCTGAGCTGTGTACCTTTTAAAACATAGCCACCATGGATCAAATCCTGAGATCACACTACCCAAACTGCCCATTTTAAAGGAAATATCAGACATTGACTGAGAATCCCCAGAAAACCACTAACCAGAGTATTTTGAAGAGAGCAGTTGGAAATAGGATTTTTTTTCCTGTAATTGTAGGAAATACTATGGGTTGCCCATTGGGCAGCAGGTTGGATGACTAGACCTGGAAAATTTCTTCCAATTTTAAGACTCTGTGACATAGCAAATGCCTCTGGTGAGCTTGTACCATTACTTTCCGACTAACCTAGAACCTTCAGAACCTGGCCCCAAATTACTTTCCCAGTCATAGTGTGTACTATTGTCCTTTATGTAATCTTCAGTCCAGTCAGTTGGACTTTCTTGTTTCTCCCTGGAGCTTTCAATTTCCCTTTAGTGGCTGTCCCATATGCCTAGAGACCACTTCACACTTAGCCTGTTCTTGAAACCCCTAGTTTGTTTTGAAATTCAACTCAAATCCTATATTCAAAATAAAGCCTTCCTTAACTTGGAAGCTACTAGTACCCTACTACCTGCTAAGACAGATACAAAAAGCTAAACTTTATCGAACTACCTCTTTAGATGTACAGACATTATAGCTTCTCCAGTCCCAAAAGACAATAATGGATATTTTATTTTATATTTTTTTATCTATTCTATATTTATTTCTATATGCTTTCTCTCCCAAAGAATATAATAATATATACTATTTTATAAGATTTATATATATCAAGAATATAAACTTTTTTAGGTCAGGGTCTGCTTCTATCCCCAGTATTTAATACAGTGCCTAGAATATAGACAATTAACAAATCCTTTTGGACTGATTAATTATTCTCTTCATTTTGAATCTGAGATTACCAACCTATGGGGGAGAGGGTCAAATAATGGCCAAATGAGAACTCGGGCTGTTTCAGTTCCAACTATTACCAGGTCTCCAATTGGATGCCATATTTTCAGTTTCATTAGTACTTTTATTTTTCATCTGGTTGTGATGTTATTCTTTCTTTTTATTGTTGCTGTTGTTTTTAGGGGCATGAAGATTCAGGGAGCAAAGAGCTAAGCCATGGCCTGGCATACCATGGAAAAAAAGTAATATTTAAAGGGAAGAGGAAAAATTGGTTTGGTGTCCCTTCAATTTGCCTTTAATACTTAGCCCACATATACTAGGATTGACTTTATCACAACAGCATTTTTTTTAGGGGGGGCAATTTTGGTGGCCATCCTTAAACATCAGATCTTCTAAAGTGATCTTGGGTCTCTCCTGATTAGACAGAGGATACATCTGTATATCATACCAGTTGCCTGAGGTCCTCTATGAATCTTTGTATCAAAATAATTTTTGAAATGGTTTCCCTAATTGCAAACACTCACTGGAGACATTTCGAGTGGTTTCTTTCCATGTCCTACTGTGAGGATATGTGTGCCTATATTTGCCAGAACAGTGAGTACTTCCTTAAGGGGACAGACAGCCCCCTGCCTATAATTTCTGTCCGTGGAATCACAGGAATAGAATTCATTTCTTTCAGCCTTCCTGAATTGCCTTATCTGGAGATCTAAAAGACATGGCAATTAATCTTTGAATTAAATTAGTTAACCTCAAGCATAGCCCCTGTGATATATAAATAGACAGCAGTGTTGTGTTTTTTATAGAAGGTATTTGTCATGCAATTATACATGTTTGGGATTTATGCCATTTGGAATAAAAACTGGCTGCCATACAGAGGGGAGAGATGAAGTGTTTTCCCCAAGGAAGCCTCCTTTTAAGAAACTGATATAACTGGAGAGACCTAGAAGAAGACAAGCAGGATAATGGAGAATCTCTAAGATCTAGGTCAATGAAGAACCTCTTCTGAAGGACCTGAAGATTTTTAGGCTGAAGAAGAAAAGATTGGGGTGGGAGTATGATAATTGTCCTCAAATATCTGAAAAATTAACATATGGAAGAAAGATTAGGTCAGTTCTGGTTGGCCATGGGTGGGGAAGAAGAGGGATGGGGGAGAAGTTGCAAAAAGTTGCAAAAAAACAAGTGCCAAAAAAAAAAAAAAAAAGTTAAGTACATAAGAAAAAAACTTTCTAACAATTAGAGTTGTCCTAAAGTGGAACTGGCAACTTCAGGAGGAAGTGAGCTCCCCTTTGCTGGAGAAGGGGGGCAATTCTCAAACAAACTCTGGTTGACCATTTATTGGATATTCAGTAGAAGAAATTTCTCTTTGGGTCTAAGTTGAAGTACAATGGACTCTGAGACTCCTTCCTATTGTGAGATTCTATGATATTTATCTATCTATATCTATATATCAAGAAAAAGTTTGAAATATAATTGTCTTGTTTTCAGATGATGAAATTAAAGCCATCTATAATTATTTTTTAAAATGCTCTAAATAAAAATTTAGATTTCTTTTTAGAGAAATGCAAATTAAAATAACTCTGAGATACTACCTCACACCTCTTAGATTGGCTAAGATGACAAGAAAAGATAATGATAAATGTTGGAGGGGACGTAGGAAAACTGGGACACTAATACATTGTTGGTGGAGTTGTGAAATGATCCAACCATTCTGGAGAGCAGTCTGGAACTATACCAAAGGCTATCAAACTGTGCATACCCTTTGACCCAGCAGTACCATTAATGGGTCTGTATTGCAAGGAAATCATGGAAGACAGAAAAGGACCCACATGTGCAAAAATGTTTACAATAGCTCTTTTTGTGGTAGCAAAGAATTGGAAAATGAATAGATGCCTATCGATTGGGGAATGGCTGAACAAGTTGTGGTATATAAAGGTAACAGAATATTATTGTTCTATAAAAAATGATGAATAAACTAATTTTAGAAAAGCTGGAAAAGATTTACATGATGATGAACAAAACAAGCAGAACCAGGAATACATTGTATACAATAATAGCAAGAATGTGCAATGATCAACTAAGACTTGGTTCTTCTTAATGATTCCGTGATCCAAAGCAATCCCAATAGACTTTGGACAGAAAATGCCATTTGCATCCCAAAAAAGAACTAAGGAAACTGAATGTAAATCAACACATGCTAGGTTCACTTCTTTTTTTCTGGGTTTTTTTTTTTTTGTAATCTCTTCCATGGTTTTTCCCGTTTGATCTGATTTTCCTCTCCCAATATGATTCATAAAGCAATGTGTGTTAAAAAAAAAAAATAAATAAAAATAAAAGGAAAAAAAAGAAATCGAATTGTCTTAAGTCCCAGCAAAGATCCATATGTTCAAAAGGGACTTTATATAATTCAGGGATTGCCATAAAGGACTACTTTCCCCTCTTATGAAGGTAATAAAGCCCATTATTCAAAGCAGACAAAACAGAAGTTCATAGAATCATTGATTTAGACTTGGAAGGTAATTCATAGACTATCTAGTCCAACTCCTTCCTTGAAGAGATGAGGCAACTGAGGCCTCATGAGACCTATCTAAGATCATGCAAATAATAAGCGAGTGGCGGGATTTGCATCCTGCTCTCTTCACTCTAGAGTCAATGTTTTTCTACTGTGCTACCCTACTTTTCTTGTTTGCTAAATTCTCCCTCTACTCTCCCCCGTTTAGAAATAAAGCAAATGATTAACCTCCATAGTGTAAATATGTAAATATGTAAAACCCAGGAGAGGGTTCTTGGCTTAGATGAGGTGCAGATTACAGACACTGGAACCAGGAGGCTGGTGCCTGAATTCTAGTTCTAGTTCTGCTTTCTGAATGGCCTTGGCTGAACCTCTTTGTATCTCATTTTCTCTATCTGTGAAATGGGACAGATATTCTTTTTTTTTTTTAATTTTATTTTTTTTATTTTTATTTTTAATTTAATAGCCTTTTATTTACAGGATATATACATGGGTAACTTTACAGCATTAACAATTGCCAAACCTCTTGTTCCAATTTTTCACCTCTTACCCCACCCCCACCCCCTCCCCTAGATGGCAGGATGACCAGTAGATGTTAAATATATTAAAATATAAATTAGATACACAATGAGTATACATGACCAAAACGTTATTTTGCTGTACAAAAAGAATCAGACTCTGAAATATTGTACAATTAGCTTGTGAAGGAAATCAAAAATGCAGGTGTGCATAAATATAGGGATTGGGAATTCAATGTAATGGTTTTTAGTCATCTCCCAGAGTTCTTTTTCTGGGCATAGCTAGTTCAGTTCATTACTGCTCCATTAGAAATGATTTGGTTGATCTCGTTGCTGAGGATGGCCTGGTCCATCAGAACTGGTCATCATATAGTATTGTTGTTGAAGTATATAATGATCTCCTGGTCCTGCTCATTTCACTCAGCATCAGTTCGTGTAAGTCTCTCCAGGCCTTTCTGAAATCATCCTGTTGGTCATTTCTTACAGAACAGTAATATTCCATAATATTCATATACCACAATTTATTCAGCCATTCTCCAACTGATGGACATCCATTCAGTTTCCAGTTTTTAGCCACTACAAAAAGGGCTGCCACAAACATTCGTGCACATACAGGTCCCTTTCCCTTCTTTATAATCTCTTTGGGATATAATCCCAGTAGTAACACTGCTGGATCAAAGGGTATGCACAGTTTGATAACTTTTTGAGCATAGTTCCAAACTACTCTCCAAAATGGTTGGATTCGTTCACAACTCCACCAACAATGCATCAAGGGACAGATATTCTTAAACTGAAATCTGTCCTTCTCCTAATTGAGGAGAATGGTAAAGTAAAGTGATTACAAACACATTGAAAATAAGCAGCAGCATCTCTTAGGTGCCAAATGAACAGAAGAGCTTTCTTCTTACTGTTTCCCTCCCTTAACTGTTTTGGTCCTCTTGGTATCAAAGTGGAAAGGCTCTAGATTCAGATGACCTTGGTTCAAATCCAGCTTGTGATACTTATCTTTTGTATGACTCAGAATAAATCATTTAACTCCCCTGGATCTGTTTCCCCCACTATTAAATAAGGGGGTAAGGTTAGATAATCTCTTAAGCATCTTCCTGGCTCTAAATATATGGTTGTAGAGATTGTTTCTTCCTTATTCTTCCCTGAACTTTCCTGATTGGATTGTTGTTTATGGATAGAGAAACTGATAGGCTCAAAACCAACAAAAAATAAGAACTGTATTAAGAAAACTCAGCTCCTGGCTCTCAGTCCAGTGATCTTAGTCTTGAATTAAGTAGCCTTTTCTATTTATATTGGGTTTGTTAATCTATCTGTTGGTTTAAAAGGAAGAAGGATTAATAGAAATTGAGACAGAAAGAGAAAGAGACAGAAACAGAGACAGAAGGCGAGAGGAAGAGAGGAAGAGGAGGAGAGAAAGACAGAGAAAAGAGAGAGAAACAAAGAGAGACAGAGACGAGAGAGAGAGAGAGAGAGAGAAAGAGAGAGACAGAGACAGAGAGAGAAAGAGAGAGAGAAGAGAGGAGAGAGAGGGGAGAGAGGAGAGAGACAGAAAGACAAAGAGAGGGACAGACAGACAGACAGAGACAGAGGAGAGAGGAGAAAGAGATAGAGGCAGAGAGAGACAGACAGACAGACAGAGAGAGAAGAGAAAGGAGAGACAGCGACAGAGAGAGAAAGAGAGGAGAGAGAAACAGAGACAGAGAGAGATAGAGACAGAGAGAGAGATAGACAGACAGACAGAGAGAGAGACAGAGAAAGAGAGACAGAGAGAGAGAGAGAGAGAGAGAGAGAGAGAGAGAGAGAGGAGAAGAGAGAGAGGGGAAAGAGGAGAGAGACAGACAGACAGACGGAGAGAGAGGAGAGAGGAGAGAGAGACAGAGACAGAGAGAGAGAGGAGAGAGGAGAGAGAGACAGAGAGAGAGCGACAGAGACAGAGAGAGAGAGAGAGAGAGAGAGGAGGAGAAAGAGGAGACAGACAGACAGACAAGAGGGGCTCATGGAGGATCTTATGAGGCATCCATTAAGTGAGTTGGAGAGATAAAGTATAGTAGGTGGGGGGAGGAACACCTGTTCTTAGTTTCATTGGGCTCTGAATATACTGTACTTATTGGGGAAAAATAATTAAGTGAATTAGTTGGACTGCTGGTGAAGTGAACTAACTTGGCCTTCTGCCATGTGCTAGAGTTAGACTATGGCCCCTTTAATGAGGCTCCAATATGATTTTGGCTCCAGAGTGGGTCAGTTTTAAAGCACAAAGAATTCCAGTGGTGTAGACATGCCCTAGATCCAAGAGCCCAGGTAACGGTCAGGAATTTATAGCCTTCTTCTCTAGGAGACTAGCATTGCCAAGGAAGTAGCCACAGGCGATTATGTCCCTCTAAAACAGCAACATGTAAATCAAAATAAAATAATGTGGCCCATGCTACAATAAGAACTTCTCTACAAGTGAATTTTAAAAAAATGACACAACCTTTCCTGGTATAATTAATTGCATTCTTGGTTGTTTCTAGGAGTCTGCCCAGGAGCATACTTTAGAAACCCAGCCCTGAAGAGAAGATGCAAAGAACTGCTCTTCCATCTCAGTTGTGTTCATGACTCTATGGGCTTTTCTTTAAAGAGAGGAGGGAAAAATCTTATTTTAAAAAATCCTTCCTCCTCCTCCATTAGCTTTGCTATCCCAATTGTACTTGGATATTCATTGAAACAGAAATCGTTTTCTTTAAACAGTGAGTGTGTTTTCTGCTGTTGGTTAGATCTTTTTTCTCTTCTTTTTCCTTCTCAGTGAAACTGAATCAGTCCGTTTTTACTTCTTGTCTCTAGCAATTTCCCTTTCAGGTTCTGATGCCCTAGCCGAGGGCCATGGAGGCTGGGCTCAGGGCTCTGCAGGGAGACACTCCAGTCTTTTAAATGAAAACATTATGTCTCTTAGAAATATTATATTCCTAAAGGCCTTGCCTTATCCTGTTCCCCACTCCTATTCTTCCCCCTAGACTGAAACCCAAATTTAGGGCCCATCTTTTTTGAGTTGGTCCCTTTCTTATGGCTTCACAGGTTCATTGATTTACACACACACACACACACACACACAGCCTGGGAAGACAAAGGTTTGGATGGCATGAACCCATTGCCTGAGAAGCTCAAGTTTCTAAATGAGCAAAGAGCTTCAGATCCCCTAGCTGCTGGAGGTGAGAAGGAAGCCTCTCCATATGTAGGCCAGGAAAGGGCCGGGAAGGAGGAAGGGAAGTCAAGAGACTGGCTGCTCTATCTGTAGCCTAAGAAACAGTGGACTTTTAAACCTGGGGCTCAGCAGCCAGGCCGTCACTAGACCCAGGCTGGGATCTGCTAATGAAAAGATGGAGAATTCTCAGGTGAGCAGCTTAATCAGATGAGGAAATACTCTTTCAGACCGCTGGACAAAATAACAAATTTGTCATTCTTCCTGGTTCTACCACACTGCTGTGATTCTTATTGAGCAACTCTTGCTCCTATTTGAGATTTAGAGTCAGATAAACCCCATCCCAGAGGCCGAGGCTCAGTCAAGATTGAAAGGTCTGGTTCAAATTCCTTAGGATTCTGGAGTTTAAGACTGGGGGAGCTACAAGCCTTTTGTGTTAGTGCTTTGGGGCCTCTTTTGTTCCATCTGCCCTTGGCTTTCTTGCTATATGTGTCTATGAAGAAGCCTTGTCATGAGGGTGGGAGGGTGGGAGGGATGGGGCTGGCCTATGAGAACATCTGCACTCAAGGTCCCCTGTGGCTTCTGAGATAAAGCCTCACTGCCCATAAACTTAGTTGTGGATGCTTCCTTTTCTTTTTTTCTTTTTCTTTTTCTTTCTTTCTTTCTTTCTTTCTTTCTTTCTTTCTTTCTTTCTTTCTTTCTTTCTTTCTTTCTTTCTTTCTTTCTTTTCTTTCTCTCTTTCTTTCTCTCTTTCTTTCTTTCTTATAATTGTACTGATTTTCTTTCTTTCTTTCTTTCTTTCTTTCTTTCTTTCTTTCTTTCTTTCTTTTCTTTCTCTCTTTCTTTCTTTCTTATAATTGTACTGATTTACATTTCTTGGATTTCTATTATTTGGGAATGCTTGTAAGTTAAAAAAAATTTAAATAAAAATGCCTCAAATGCCCTTTTCTTTTGAATGGACATCCTTTTGTTGTTGTTGGCTTTTGATGATTCAAAAAACACATATTAATGTCACACTTTAGAGTAACCCTGACCTGACCTGGAAGAAGCTGCTTTCTAACAGTCTACTGGTGTCCACTCTTTATTTGTGTATATGTCTTATCTCTGCTATGAGGTTAAAAGCTCTTTGGAGGGAGGGCAGGCAGGAACAATGACATCTTATATTTCTCTTGCCTTCTCTTCAGTACCTAGCACCGTGCACTTTTTACACATTTGTTTGTGCTGTTAATAGACTTTGTTGAATCAACGAGTCTTAGGAAAGGAACTAAAGACTTGCTGCCTTCATGTTGCATAGAGGAGCTGATAATCTGGAATGTCTATGAAGCCAGCTTCCCTGGGGAGGGCAGCTCCCTAAAGGGCTCCCAACCTCCCCATGGGGATGCCAGGAGTAACTACAGCCCGAAATGGCATCAGACCACAGCCTGCTGGCTAAAATTACCCTTCTGCTTTATCATCTTGAGAACATTAAGGGCTGTTGTTAACAGATGTTTTCTGTTACACGTTATTTGTTAGTCTAATGAAAGGAGGTGCACTAGCTTTCAAGACCTCGGCGTTCTACAGAAGGTTTTATATGAGAGGCTATTGCACAGTTCTGGCGAAGAGAGCGTCTCCGCCAATTGTGCTTGGCGGGTCCAGCTTTGATTTTGATGTTTGCAACCATTTGCATTGTAATTTTAGCTCTGGTTAAATGTCATTTTTAATAACTCCATCTATGGTGCATAAATGTCTGAGCAAGCACAAGAGAGGAGGGAAGGGGAAAGAGAAAGAAAGACCGAAATGGAATTCTTGGTCAGCAGTTATGAGTAGGATTGCTAAGGATGGGGAGCCAGCCCGCCCAGCCATGCAACAGGGAAAAACTGTACCCCCTGTTGTTTGTCCTCTGAGGGTGGGGACTAGATGCCAAGGCTAGAGAGAGGAAAAAGATGAGAGAAAGGTCACTTAGTCCATCTCTTGTGGGGAGGGGGTGTAAGGAGCAGAGAGAGAAATAGTCTGTATGCTAAAGGCTAAGTCCTTTCCCGGTGTACAAAGGGACACACGTGCCCAGCTTAATAAGCAAGCCCAGTTCCCACAGTGAGCCTCAGCTGGAAGATTGAGAAATCAGGACACAGTAGGGGTTAACAGGATAAGTCTTCTACAGCTAACATTCTTTTTTCTTTTACTCACAACCATGTAGGTTGCTATTCTTTGGTGACTTAGTTACACTTTCCAGTGACCTATCTATTTTCTCCTCTTTATCCCAGACACTAAGACGTCCTGGAAAAATTTAGATCCTGGAAATTCAGAGCCTCGTCCACAGGGTTGGCTGGCCCCCATTATTCCATATTTAATCTAGCCATCTAGGTCACTCTCACCCAAAAAAAATCCATGTTCTTCACTCACACCAGTTTATTTGATAGCTTACATATTCCTAAGTAGTAGAGAAACTGGCAAAGTATCCATTTTCCAGTTGAGCTAATTGAGGTAAATGACCACACAAAGGAAAGGAGGGAAAACTAAGATATTTAAGTCTTGCATAATTGACTCCTATTTTTGCTGCTTTATGGTTAACAAAGTATTTTCCTTACAATAATCCTGTGAGGTAGGAGATTAAAATATTATTATTCCTATTTTACAGAAGCAACTGAAACGCAGAGAAACATACAAAACTAGTAAGTATTGGGGCGGGGACCTGATTTTCTGATTCTAATACATGATACTTTTTCTCCTTTATGGTTTATTACACTTTGAAGCCCTTCCATTCATTACCTCTTGAGTTACATGTTTTCTTTCTGTACTGTGTCTGGGAAACTTCAATTACCTTTCCTCTAGAGTCAAAGCTACTAAGTATCCCTCTGATTCCCTTTCACTCTTTCTTATCAAGGCAGATTACAGCCAGTCCTTGAGTTTTCCTTAAAAAGGGCATGGTAATTGAAATATAGATATATGTGCATAGTATGTGGGGGGGGGGGAGGAGGGGAGTGATGACTATGTGTGTAATTTTTTTTCAATGTTGACAATAAACTTGTTGGCCCAGACCAGGAAAGTTCCAGCTGCCCATCCCATGTACAGCTGGGAACAGAGAGAGCTGGCAATAAAGAGGGGCTGGAATAAAAACGTCCTGGGCCTGTTTCATTTTAGGACACCAATAAAAGATACCATTACCCATAAAAGTCCCTGTGTGGACTATGCCCTGCCACACAATGGCCCCTCTGCCTTGGGGTGGGAGCTGAAGGTTTCCCAGATGTGTGGGGAGGGAAAGAAAGACCAGAGAGGAGGCAAGAGCAAAAAGGCAGCGTGACACATGGCATCATGTATCACCCCTGAAGGGTTAAACCTGACATCCAGACCAGGAGATGAGTTCGCAAAATGCTCTTCAGGTTTTACTTCCTAGATTAGAGGGATAAAGCATTGATTGAAATTCAAATGAACTAATATCATTTAAAGAAATTTTCTTCCTAGCAATTTTTATAGTCAGTGGTCTCTAGTTCAGATCAAAACCAACCTTGATCCATTCTCCCTCAAAACTCTTAACTAAGGGATACACCTATGAATTATTTGAATCCTTTCCATTTTCAGTCCAGTCAGTCTTCTGTTCTTTACCAGACCAACAGGACTTGCTTGGTTCCATTTCCCCTGGGGCTTCTATATGGAATTCTTTGATCCCTTTTTCCGTTAAAACTGCTGGGCTTACAAGTCATACCCCATGTCACATTTTTCCCTTCCCTAGTTTATCAAATCCTCTTTCCTTCCCCTTCTCTTCTACCTCTTCTCACTAAAAAAGTAGATGACTTTCTCCTACCACATTGTCTAAACAGGAAACTCCCTCAGCCCTCCCCTATTCACCACTTCACAAAAGGCACTTAACCCTTGGCCCCTACCTAATCCAAATAGGTAATCTCATCTACTCATTATTAGTATTTAGCCCATCACTCTTCTCTGGGTGTTCTCTCTAAATTTATCCAAGTATATCAACAAGGGATTCTTAGTAAGACAATAAGGGTCAGAGTAGATGTCCTCAGCAGACCCTTTCAGCTCCCCAAGATCCTGAACCTTTAAGAACTGCAGGGGAAGAAAGGAGAAGACATCTGTGTAATTTTCTTCTAGAGAGCATCTAAGTATATTTCCAACCAGTTAATCTAACTAATAAGAATTTATTGAGTACCTACTATGTGTTAAGCATTGCTAGGCACTAGGAATACAAAGAATGAAACAATCCCTACTCTCAAACAGTTTACATGCTAAAAGTGTGTGGGGTGTGTGTGTGTGTGTGTGAAGATTTATATTCCATACAAGAGGAAGACAAGGGAATGACAAGGGCAGAATGGAATCATAAAACATTCAGACTGAAAGAAATTATGGAGAGTATATAATCCAGATCTCACTATCATTTAAAAACTGAGAGAGAAGGGATGAAGCAATTTTGGGAAGGTTATCCAGGGAATTCATTGCAGGACCTGAACCTGAAGCTCGATTTCCTAACTCAGAGATCTTGTTTTTCTCTCTGTCATTGCTATATGGTTTCCCACTTGAGATCCCAATGTAGAGTTAAGTTAGCAGTATATGAGGTAAAACAAGGGAACTGGGGTAGAAGGAACTTTATACCCTCAGCTTTAGTCCTGACTCTTGATATTTCTAAGAATCCCCATATCAACACCTATCAAGATTATAAATACAAGAAACTTGCTTGGTCCTACCTGCTTTCTGCTTGGGAGGAATATGGTAATCTGTGGATGATGGGAATGGAAAGAGATTAGTAAATTAGTCACTAGGAATCCAAAGATAAAAATGATGATAGATTGATATAGACACAGAAGAGAGGTCTTTGAGGAAAAAATGAAGAAAGGAATGAAAGAAGGGAGGGAGGGAGGAAAGAGAAAGAAGTAAGGATGGAAAGAAGAATTTTTTTTTTCATTTTACAGATGATGAAACTGAGATCCAGATAGTTTCTATGACTTGCCACAGGTAATGAGGGACAGGGCAAGTCTGCTGATCTCTGGTGAGTGTATTTAAACTCAGGTCCTTCAAAGCCAACATTCTTTACATATTAATAATACCTAGCACTTATATGTTACTTTAAGTTTTGCAGGTAATCTATCTGGTCCAGTCCAATCTCTTCTCTAATATCTCTAACAAGTGGGTCAACCAGCTTCCTCTTGAAGGCCTCTAATGACAGAGAGCTTAATTCCAGTCACTGGTCCTTTTCTTCTGTCAAGGATCAAGTTGAACAAATCTGATGCTTCTACCCGACAGCACCTCTGATAGAAGTTTAGTATCATGATTCACTCAAGCCTATCACACTAATCCCTTGCTTCTTCAACTGATCATCAAATGACCTGGCTTCAAGTGTACTCATCCTAGCTGACCTTCTCTAGGTGTTCCCCAGCAGTTCAGTGTCCCTTCAGTTCAGTTCAGGTAAGGTACTCCAAATGTAGACTAACTAGTGCATGGCCCTCTCTCTGGAATGGGCTCCTCCGAAGAGCCTTTCAGAGCAAATCCAAATCTCTATTCAAAACCTTCCATAAGGAAGAACAAATTCTTCCTATCATTAGGGCTCTAATTCCTTGAACAAACCCTCTACTCTAGAAAAATCTCTTCTGCCCCAAATGCTCATTCTCCCCCAAGCCATGCTTGTTCCTGATTCTGCCTTTTATGTCCAATCTAAATTCTTTAACTCTCATCTCAATAGTCACATCTTGAAGCTTTTTCTCCCTGTTTACCCTATGGGCTCTTGATTCCAAAATCCTACAAAACATCTAGCCCTTATATTACAATTCATCTCTTGGTGATACATTGTCTTTCTCCAGTTTCAACAGTGGAAATC
Organism: Sarcophilus harrisii; assembly: GCF_902635505.1. Taxonomy (NCBI): domain Eukaryota; kingdom Metazoa; phylum Chordata; class Mammalia; order Dasyuromorphia; family Dasyuridae; genus Sarcophilus; species Sarcophilus harrisii. The sequence goes on along the minus strand of NC_045427.1, from coordinate 481,146,085 downwards.
TCATCTATTCATTCCAGTCCAACATTTATTAAGCACCTACCATGTACAAAATTATTGTGCTAGATCCAGCAACAAAGACAAAAACCTTCAAGGAACTTACATCCTCATGTAAAGCAGGACTGCTATCTGTTGCATATTTCTGTGATTTCGGAACCAAGGAACACCAGTAAACAGTTCTTATATCCAGTAGGATCCCCTTTACAATGCCATAGATAGTCTGACACAGGATTGGATATCAGTAGGTACTCAAAAATATTTGCTTTCTTGCTCCATCGAAAATTAGATCATGTTACATACAAAAGGCAGTCAAGAAAAGAGATCCAGTGGGAAATCTACACAATCACCTTGGGCCACTTGGTTAAACATTGAATTGTTTGCATGAGAACAAAATCAGTTTTTTAAACCAGTGCAGTTCACATTTAGTCATCTAAATCTAGTCATCCAAACTTCCAGGCAAAACTGTTTCTTTGTGGCCCCACTTTGAACACATATATTCCCCTTTCACTTAACATCAGTTGTCAAATTCCTAGATGGGACATCAATACCTTATAGGTTTCCTCTCTGTATTATACATTCAGCTTATGGCACATCCCCCAAAGGGGACAAGGATACATTCAGATGATTGAGTTCCTGTAATTACAACACAATGATTTTTTGAGGTCCAGCTAATCCTCTGAGGCAATTGACCCAAATGATTTCCTGGGAGGGTGTATATGGCGCACACTGAACACCAAGTACTGTGACTCCCAGGTTCTATTGGGTGCTTGTTAGCTTCACTCAAGTGTTAAATTGGCTAGGGAAGCAAGATCTCACTGAAAACCAGATGCTGCATCTAAGCTGCAATACATTAAAAAATAAAATTAAAAAAAATAGAAAACACCCTTCCAGCCAATGAGTTAACATTACTCAGAAGCCATCCACAAACAGGAGGTTAAATGAGCCACCAAAAGACAGATGGCTGAAACAGTGTTACTGCTTGTTTATCCCAGCAAGTTTGTGTAGAGCTGTCCAGTATGGGTCAGTTACCCATTGCTACACTGGTAAGGTTGGGGGTGGTGATGACATTTATGCTTCAGAACAGAAAGGTTAAGAATATCTACCATATACTAGGTCTTAAAAAAATTAAGCTTCTGACAAAACACTGCCTCTATTTTGAGATTTTTCTGGTAGGGGTCCATGACCTTTTTTGCTACAGGCATTGTGAAGTGGGAGGTTCGGAAGTGGGAGGTAAAAAGGAAAAAACCAACAATAATCCTAGAAAATGGCATAGCAGAGAAGTAGGAGAACACTGGGCCATAGTGTTGTATACTCTATCAGAAACCATCTAGGGCCAATTCTAGTCATCTTAATCTAATGTGGGCCTTGGACCCAGATGGCTCCAGAGGGGAAAGTGAGACTGGTAATTCTGCATAGCCCTTCCTCACTTAAATCCAACCCACTCGAATGTCATGGAGTCACCTTCCTGATGTCATGGTCCTCTAAGAAGAAGGACGAATGACAGAGGCTCTGACAGAATCGGGTCTTTTTCTTAATTATTTTTATGTTACAACAGAATGTTCCAGCTACAGTGAAGAAAGGGAGTCTTTATGGAGAAATGAGTATGATGTAAAATATAAAAAAGCATTATGTGTTAAATTTTAAAAACTGAATTAATTTTTTTAAAAAGTGCTTCAGATAAGTAGATATCCCTTTGTCTCTTGAATCTCTTCTACCTGCTCTCCAGATTGTTACTTCTCCTTCCATTGGAGCTGATAGCTTACAAATGCGGGATGGATTTTGTCCTCAGTACCAACCCAAAATAAGAGGTGGGAGGGGGGAATTTAAAATGAAAGTTATGTTGGAAGTTCCCTGTCAATAAGTGGTCACATGTGACATCCACTGAAAAGACAAAAGGAAATTTCAGGTTTTCTTTTCCTTCTCTAAGACTAGGACCTAATTCACAAGCGGACTTTTCCTCATTGACACTTCCTTTCACTTTTTAGTGAATTGGATTGAAACCCTGATCCTATAAAATGATCACCATGATCAAAATACCAGTCTCACATTGTTTGTGGACTCTTCTGATTTACATTTTCTCTCATTTCTTTCGATAATTATGTCCCGGATTAATGGAAAATAAGTGGAGGTCGGTGGGTTTTATCTCCCTCCCAAACCTCTGACAACCTTAGAGAAAAGAACAACTTTGCAGTCCGAGAGTTTTTTTTTTGTTTTTTTAGTATAGGCCACAGAGAATTTAGAAAAAAGGCAAGAGGAAGTTCCGTTTTAGCCAAAAAGTTTTAACCTTTCACTCCTGCCTTTGTTTATTTTTGTAGCATCCATGTTACTAGTTTCTGCCCTGCCCACAGGAGGGAATCTTAAAAAAAAAAAAAAAAAAAAAAAAAAAAAAGCTCAGTTATTAATGTGGTCTCTTTTGTTGTAACTCATTGCGAAGGCAGCAACCCAAGGGTTTATTTTCTCAACGTGCTTGGCATATCTTAGCGCCCTAGCTCAGACCTCAGAGTTTGATTTGGGAGGAATCCGAGCCCCTGGCTCGTTCTGACTCACTGAAGAAGCCCCTGCCTTTCCCTGCTATCTCTTGAAAGCAGGGAGGGGGTGCCTGGTGTCTGGGAAAATCACCCGCCAGAAACAAACCATGTCCACCTTGTGGCTTGCAGAAATCTCTCTCCCTTTTTCCTTGTCTATTTCCCTCTCTTTCTTTCTCCTTCTTTCTCTTTCTCCTCTCAATCTCTCCCTTTATTTCCCTCCCTCCCTCTCCTTCCCTCTCTCTCTTCCCTTCTCTTTCTCTCAATCTCTCTTCCTCTCCTTCTGTCTCTTCCCTTTCCTTCCTTCCTTCCTCCCTCCCTCCCTCCTTTCCTCCCTTCCTTTCCTTCCTTCCTTCCTTCCGTCCTTCCTTCCTTCCTTCCTTCTTCTCTCTCACCTGCTTGTCTCCTTCCCTCTTACTTTCTCTCTCTCTCTCCCCCTCAATCTCTCCTTTTATCTCCCTCTCTTTCTCTCTCTTCCCGCTCTTTCTCTCAATCTCTTTCCTCCCTCCTTTTCAAGTAATGATTCAGCTTGCTTTGTTGAAAAGACATCCATTACTCATTTTCTAGTATATCCTATTCTCTCCTCCTCTATCCACCACCCCCTCTTTTTTAAAGGGGGCACACATCTCTTTCTCCAGCTCTAGAAAATAGCTCCCTGATGCTTCGGGGAAACTAACTTACAAACATGTTGGCCTCCTTTGGGAGTAGGCAGTGCATTTCCAAGGCCAAGGGGCCAGAAGGAAGTTAGAACATGTGGCCAAAACTGGCTGGAAACTGATTCTTGGAGATCTGCCTGGTGCCTGCCTGGGCAACTTAATATTACCCTGAATATTATTCAAGATCTGTTAGGTCATAGATAACGGTCTCAGAGAAGGGGGAGCAATGGTCAATGGTATATTTAGTTTGGGGCTGAAAAGAAAGTTAAAATCACAGAAAGAAATTACTTTCTCCACCCCACCCTCATATTTCGTAGCCCTAGAGAAGCTCTTAACCAAGGGTCTGTAAACTTGTTTTTAAAAAATATTTTTGTAACTATCCCAAGGTCATTGTTTTCCCTTGTAATCTTAAGTATTTTGCTTTCTGCATTTAAAAACATTATTCTGAGAAGGGATCTATAGACCTCACCAGAATGTCAATAGGGTCCATGACCCCAAAAAAGGTTAAGAATTGCTAATCGAGAATGAGGATCAGCAGACTATGGCTGAGGTTTTTGTGCAGCCCATGAGCCAAAAATGTTTTCATATCTTAAAAACAATAAAATTTTATTTGAAATTTAAAAAACTATTCTTAGTCTGTGGGTTGTACAAGAACCAGTGGTGGGCCAGATTTGACTTGTGGACTATAGTTTTCTGATCTCAGGTCCACAGTTCAGAGTCCTCAGAGGCCTTCACTTCTTTTACAGATAAACTGAGGTGTAGAAGTGAGAAAGGAGAGCTATTCTTAGATCAGTAGTCCTCTCTTATTCTCCAGAACCTTCTTCTAGGCTTAAGACACGACAAGTGGAATAAGCATTTTTGCTTTATGGGGTATGCCATTGGTTTGTATTTGAACTGGACACTTTGCTTCTGAGTTCCATTAGAAGTGGCTGGGCTGATGCACATGGGATCCAGATGCCCAGAAATCTAGACTTCCACGGACAGTCAATGGCTTTCCGGGCCTTTCTCCTAACCTTCTGTCTCTTAGTTTGACTAGAGTAATGATGTCTCCACTTGTCTCCTGGGAAATACTGAGCCAGGAGTAGTAACGCATTTCTTCTGTCTACCACCATGCTGGGCCATGACTATGCTAATGGAGACCACCTTTTTTTCCAGGCAAGAAGTCTTTCTGGCCATGACTTTCTAAGAATAGAATAATTTTCTCCCAAATCAGTTAAATTCCTTGACTTTTTTCTCTCTATGCCTCCTAGGATCTTCCATTCTTTTCTATCCCTCCCCCATTTCACTAGTAGCCCTAGTAAAGTCATAGGGAAGTGATGCTGTTCCCAGAACCTTGCACACCTGTCTTTCATTTTGGAGGCACTTAAAAAATGTTTGTCAGATAAATGAATGGGGATACTCACACCCACTCTGTCCATAGCACTTCATGGATTTTTGAGGCATCTTTTCAGAGATTATTTCATTATTCAAATTATCCTATTTAATCATCTTCTCACTGCTTTCTCTCAGTGCTAGTGATTAGCAGTTCTAGAGATAATACTATATGTAAAGAGCCAAGCACAGAGCCTGGCACATAGCTGCTGCTATATAAACATTAGTGATTATTATTATCATTATTATTATTTTCCCTGGATGTTTTCAATATACTGGAATTTCTTGGGTTTTTAAGTAGTAGGGAAGCTGGTTCTTCTGTCTAGCCCTAGTTGGGGACTTACTCCCTAGTGCCCCAGGAAGATAATTTGATTAAATCTAACCTTTCCAGAGTCAGGCTCCCTAAACTCCCTCTTCTCAGCTCCTTTTGGAGGAAAAAAAAAAGGCCTCTCCTTCTTTCTATGGAAAGTCACTTTTCCAGTTGTTTCCTCTGACTGGAGGGAGACAGAGAGGGTAAAGGAGACAGTTTGCTTCACCTTTGATTCATTAGGAATAACAAACCCGGCTGCCAAAAGCACTCTGGAGGGAGGAAGACTTGGCCAAATGGGGCTCTTTTTCTTCACAGAGAGATTAGGCATGGCCACAGCTTTGCCATTAATTACAGAGGCACTTTTTGATCCCTGTTTCCTGCCTGACCTTATATGAAGGCTAAGCATCAGTTTTCTATGGCCATGTCTTTCTAAAAGCAAAACAAAGCAAAGAAAAAAAAAAGGCCAAACCATCACCCAACATGAAACCCCTAAAGCCCCTGGGAGTCTGATGCTGGAAGAAGAGAGCTGTGGCTTTCCTCCGACTAGGGAACTTATTAGTCATTTTACAGATGCTGTGCTATCCTAATTTCCTGGCAGCAATGATGCTGTGAAATATGAATATAGCCTTTACATGGAGAGGCTAATGATAGGAGAGAGGAGCAAGTGACTTGTCTCCTACATTCGCCGAGTGGGTAGTCACTGGGCTGCCCTAAGAGCAGTGTAGTACCCTGAGGAACAACGTTCCTTGCACAGGGGAAGGGACACCTCCAGAGAGTGTTTACAAGCCTTCCATTACCTCTGCTTCTCCCAAATATCTTTTAATTTCCCTTACACAACTTGATACATCTTTAGATCACCTTTCTCCCTTCTTTAACATCTTCAGAATAAGTGTCCTGGAAGCAACTTGGAATATAAATCTGAAGAGGAATAGGAGTTCTTGATGAACTCTTTAGGAATTTGAATCCTCTCTCCATCCTTTTTCTCTGCTAGATCTAAGCTTCCAGGGAGACATGACTGCCTTTGTAAAGTTTGTCTAGGGCCTCCTATCAGAGAACATGGAAAGGTGTAAAAGTTTTCTAGACTGTGGGAGTAAGGAAGTCTTAGTGCTTAGCCCCTACATGCAAATGGCTAGTATTTATATAGCACATTAAGGTTTGCAAAACACCTAACAGGTTATCTCATTTGACCCTCACAATTACCCTAGAAAGTAGATGTTGTTATTTCCATTTTACAGATGGGAACACTGAGGCTGAAAAAGGGTGAATTACCCAGGATCACAGTAAACACCTGTGACAGGACTTGAATGCTGATCTACTTGATTCCAGGTTCAGGACTGCCATCTCTGTGCCACCCAAACTGCTCACTAGTCCTTCTAGACAGTTTGATTAATTCTCCAAACACCCAAACAGAATAGTTCCCTACCAAACACATAAATAAGCCATTTCCTTTAGGAGAAAGTCCGGTGTGTGTGTGTGAAAGCTAGTTCTTGGCTCCAACCAGTAATCCATGCAAAAGTTAATAATCCCCATCCTCTTTTGAGAAGCAGTAATAAATACAACTCACACGTATATAGTGTGTTAAGATAATAAACTTTTAGCATTAGAAAGACCTTAGAGATCACCTAGTCTAACTCCTTTATTTTATCGGTTCACCAGACATTTTCCTTAAAAAGAACTCTACAGAGTAGATAGTACGGGTATTAGCATCTCCATTTTACAGATGAAGAAACTGAGGATCAGAGAGCCAAAAGGACTTGCCAAAAATCACAAAGTGTCAGAGCCAGTATCCACGTCTCCAGACACAGGGTCTAGAGCTTTTCCCACTAAGATTCCCCTCCTGCCAACATTCCCTCCGACTCCCCCAGTCTTGTCTAGGAAGTTTCATATTGTTTTGTATTTTTGTTTTAAGAAAAAAACAACAACAAAACTTTCTGCCTAGACTGCAAAGTTCCTTCCATGGACTGACTCATTCTGCTCACTAGGGTGTTGCTTTCGCTGCTATTTCATCTCTAGCACCCACTAATCCTCTGACATCCCTTTCCAAATCCTTATAGAGGCCCCGGCATCTCAACAGTCCAGTTTAGGGAGAAGGCAAAGTGAACAAAGTGAGAGGCGTCCACCAGACAGAACACTTGCTCTTAGCTGAATGACTCTCGGGGTCCGCTTTCGACCCATCCCTACTAGCAAGGGATGGTGGGGATAGGGGTGGGGGATACGGACTGAAACCTAGTCCGGGCTGGAGGCATCTTCAGCCTTCTGGTACTCATTAGAATTAAGTGTTTCCCATTAGACGTCTTCGGTCCTCATTAGTGAGCTGGTGCCCTCCGCCCCTGCCCAGGATGAAGGGTTTCCTAATGACTTCATTTGGGTGGCGGGGCGGTGGGTGGGGAGGATCCCCCTCTCTTCTGCGGCTCCCGACCTCTTTCCTCCCGCCAAGTCCCGGGGTCACTTACTGTCCTGGGGCGCCGCCTCGCTGCCGCTGCTCCCCCCGGACGGCTCCTGCAGCCCCCGGCTGCCGTCCCGGGGCTCGGCCCGGGGCTCGCGACCTCCGTTTCTGCCCGCGGCCGCTACCTCCTCCAGGTCTAGGAGGTGGCTGACGCTGAAGTTCTTCCTGGCCTGGGCGCAGTCCCCCGGCTCCAGGAGGCGGCCGCCCAGGGGCTGCTGCGGCCCGAACGCCTTATCCATGCTGAAGGCGCCGGAGGTAGCGGCGGGGGCAGCGGCCGGGGCGCTGGGGCTGTCCATGCCCCCGGAGGGCGGGCAAGCCTCCGAGCCGCGCGACCAAGGAGCTCCGGCCACCCGGAGCCTCTCTCTGAAATACACTTTTTAAAAACCTCGCCCCCAACTCTGCCCCACTGCACCCCCCTCACTTTTTCTAACTTTTGTTCCGCCTCGTGCCGTCTCTGTGAGAAAACAAACTTTTGCTCCCTTTCCTCCTCTTTCTCCTTCGCTTTCTCCCTGAAGTTGTTAAAAAACACAATCTCCTCTTTCCACACGCCCCTTCTTGAAGGGAACCTCTTTCCTTGGCTTCTCCCTCCTTCCTTTCGCCGCCTCCTCTCCTCCTCCTCCTCCTCCTCCTCTTCTTCCGTCTAGTCCTCTCTCCTTATCCTGCTTGTGGAGGGGCGATGGGGGTTGGGGTGGGCGTGGAGTCAAAATAGGGGAGTCAAAACCCAAAGGCATAAAAAGAAGCTTTGGGAATTGGGGGTATTGGAGGAGGAAAGGAGTAATTTTTTTTTTTCTTCACCACCCCCAACACACACACACACACACACACACACACACACACACACACACACACTTCTGCCAGTTTCTTAGAGCTAACAGTGGTTGGGAAAGTTAGGAACTTCTATCAACAAGTGTCAGAGAATGTATTTCCTTCTAGTTAGGAGACTGCAATGGATAGTAGTAGTGGGATGGGGGGGGGGGGTGTTTTTTCTTTTCCTTCCCATCTGCAAATTCCTCTGCAAGTGGGGAACTGATGAAGAAGGTTAAGGGCAGAAAGCTTCATACCCTTCTTTCTCATCCCCCACAATACTGTCTTTCCAACATTCCCCCTACCATCACACCAGTACAAGACCCTACTCTGAAATGGAATGGCTCCAGAAGCTTCAAAATCCCCACTGCCTGCCCAGCCTTGAATCAAGGTCATCTCCAGTGGGCAAGCCTAACTCTCTGACTTTAATGAGATAATTGTGTCCCATACCACAGTCAAAAACTCATCCCTAAGGACAGTTCAAGGAACCTCCCTAATGAAAACCAGGAAAGTTTAAAAGGAAAACTTTTTTTTTTTTTTTTTTTTTTTTTTTTAAAGAAAGTGGAGATAAACTTTAAAAATGGGATTAGGATTTATGATTGGTGTATGGTTGGGACAGTTTTAACTATATTCCACATTGCTCAAAACCAAGAAGGAAAGCACCATGAGACTTTTTTTTTTCATGGATGTTTGGCCACCATTCTTTTCCATATTATAAATAAATATGCAGAATAAGAAAATATTTAGAAGATACATTCAAAATGATGGACAATAAAAACTTTAAAATAAGAATAACTTAATAGTAACTACATAACTTATGAGTTACTCTTTCCGTTACCCTCTGCCTTATCTTTATCACATGTATAAACACATATATTTTTACAATTGTCAGTGCACTTAGTCTGGATTCCTTTGCCTTAAACTTACATTAGCTTGTACATTTTTACATGTTGCTTTGTGATCATCCTAGTCACCATTTTCAATGACAGCATAATATCTCCTGTACAGTTTGTTTAGACAAACTCCAACCCCTGGACACTTAGGTTGTTTCCAGTTTTTTCTCTTTTGCAGATAACATTGCTATAAATAAATGTGTACAGATGATCTTTTTACTATTTCAATTTATTGTACTATAAATTTAATAATAATATAACTCATTGGGAGATTTAATTTTTTTATAATTAAGGAAACATTTGTGTGTGCTTGTTTTTAAATTGTAGGCTTTTTTTTTTTTAAAGTTACTCTTTCAAAATAATTTCAATTGTTGATTCAACTGAATTTTTATGGAGTTGCATGAGTTTTTTTGTTTTCTTTTAAAAGAACAACCCCAAACTAATTAAAGTAGACCCCATTGTCTCTTTGTCACAACCACATTCATAATAACTGATTGGGAGGTCACAAACAAATGAACTATGAGTTTCTGGACAAAGCCCCAGGGACAATAAAAATTTCCCTTCCTTGAAAATAGCATCTTAAGTAACAAAGAATGAAGTCAGTGAGAGACAGACAATTTTAATAACAACAGTTGATATTTAAACTTTAAATTTTGCAACAATCTATGAAATTGGTATGGAATTACAAGTATTTTTATCTCCATTTTACAAATGAGAACACTGAGGCTGACTCTTGCATCTCCACTTTATCTCTTGCATCTAAATAATATATGTAGGAAATATAACCAATAAATGTCAGAGGCAAGAGTCAAACCCAGATTTTTCATGATTCCTGGTACAACTCGCAAAATCCTGGATTTGCAGTCTGTGTTTGTGTGTTTGTGTGTATAATGGAATGTTCTTGTTTTATAAGAAATGATGAGCAGGATGATTTCAGAAAAGCCTGGAAAGACATATATAAACTGATGCCGAGTGAAGTGAACAGAACCAAGTGAAACACACACACACACACACACACCCCATAACTTATTCACCTATTCTCTAATTGATGGGCAACCCACTTAATTTTCCCCACATCCCCTCCAACATTTATCATTATCTTTTCCTGTCATTTTAGCCATTCTGAGAGGTATAAAGTGGTACCTCAGAATTGTCTTAATTTGGCACTGAAGATTGTTGTTAGTTGTCCTTTTTCAAAGAGGACCAAAGATTTCAGGTGATGTTTTGACTCATACATGAATTGGGCTTAAGTAAGGCGAATTGCATTCATCAGCCTCATTTTTCTCTTCCAGAATCATCAAAGTCCAGAAGCAAAACAAAAGTCAAGGCCACTGAGAGTTTATTCCAGTGTCAGGATTGCCATGTCATTGAACACAGTATTGACAAGATTATGTGATGGTCAATTATGATGACTTAGCGCTTCTCAGCAATGTGGTGATTCAAGACAAATCTAATAATTTGGGATGGAAAATGTCAATTGCATCCGGAGAGAGAACTATGGTAATTGAATATGGATTGCAGCATAATATTTTCAATTGTTTGTTTGCTTTTTCGTGTTTTTTTTTCTCTTTTGATCTGATTTTTCTTTCATAACATAACAAACATGGAAATAAGTTTAAAATGATTGTCCATGAATAACCTATTGGCATCTTCCAGAGAGGGGAGATAAGAGAGGAAGGAGAAAAAATTTGGAATACAAAATTTTATAAAAGTGAACGTTGAAAACCATCTTTACATGCATTTGGAAAAATAAACTATCATTGAGGGAAAAAAAATACTCCATACCAGATGCAAAATAGGTACTTAATAAATGTGGATTGGATTGGATTGGATTTTTTCCCTTTTGCTTTTATATCCACTTTACTTTCCTAGTACACATGAAGTGTTTAATAAATGCAGGTGGAAAGTTGAATGATCCTTGAAGTAGTTTGCAAGTCAGGCCTGAGGGCAGATGGGTCAACCTTAAGAATTTAAACTTTTCTCCTCTCACTAACTTCTCCTTTCTAACCTCAGTCCTTATTTTCCCTCTCACCAAAGGGGGATGAGGAGAATCACCTCATGATTTTAAATTTTTGTTAAACTTTGAAGATTTGAAAGTAAGCTTCTTGGGTCTCATGACTTCTATCCTCCTCTCTCCTATTCCCATTATATTGAAAGTTAAAAAAAAAAAAATTGGGGCAGCTCTTCTCAGCAATATAGGGATAGAGTGATGGTCCTGGAATCAGGAAGACTCATCTTGTATTCAAATCTGGCCTAGACATTTAATCGCTGTGTGACTTTGGGCAAATCACTTCATGCTGTTTACCTCCGTTTTCTCATCTATAAAATGATTTGGAGAAGGAAATAGCAAACTACTTCAGTATTTCTGCCAAAAAAAACTCCAAAAGAGGTCACAAAAAGTTGGACACAACTGAATAACAATAAAGAAAAAAAAATCCTGCCTCAACTTTTTTTGGAAGAAAAGATATCCCCCTCCACAAACAAACAAGAAAACAAACTGTTCCCAAAGTTAGCTCTTTTAAATGATTTTTACTAATTTCCTTCCTTCCTTCCTTCCTTCCTTCCTTCCTTCCTTCCTTCCTTCCTTCCTTCCTTCCTTCCTTCCTTCCTTCCTTCCTTCCTTCCTTCCTTTCTTCCTTCCTCCCTTCCTTCCTTTCTTCCTTCCTCCCTTCCTTTCTTTTTTTTTTTTCTTTCTTTCTTCTTTCTAATAAAACAGTAATTTTCCTGAAAGGGAGAGTGTGAACCCTAGGTGGGCAGGGACCTTAATTACTTTAGTAGATCTCCTAAAATAACACCTATGGTTAAAATTAGGATTGGTACTGTGCCTTGATTAAATTCGTAAAACATTTAGCAAGTGCCCATTGTGAAGATCGTTGTACTAGGTGTTGGGAGGTGCCTCTTTTTGTTTTCTCTAATTTAGGTTTTTGATTACAAAAGTAAAGGCTATCTTGGAGTCCCAAAGGCATCCATTAAGAATTCCCAAAGATGTTTTTACACACACACACACACACACTTCTTCCACCATTGAATTTCCTCCACCATTGAAAAATCAACACTAATACTGTTATAAAAATATGCTCACAGCTATACTTAGAGGATAGAACCCTAGAATGGGCTCTAAGTCTGAATCAGAGACTAGTGCTTGCTTGCTTTCTGTTCAATTTGGTCCTGTGTGATCATTCCACATTTCAGGGCCTCAGTATCCTCATCTGTAAAATGGGAGTTGATCTATAGAAGATGACCCCTGAGGTCTTCCCAGCAACCACTCTGTGATTCTAAGAAGTTAGACTCGTGTGAAGTTGTAAGGCTCTTTTATTTAGCCATAGCCGAATTCTCTCATACTCCATCTATCCCGAACTCTAATGCACCCATGTCTGGAGGCATAAGTAGTTTAGATTAGCTAGGGATTCAATACCAGGTATCACACAGGTCAAAGATTACTGAGTAAACTACTTCAATGTACTGTGCACCTGTAATCAAGAACCTCTTAGTTGCCCACCTTTTTTGGAAGAAGATTAAGCAGTGTTATAGTACTCTAGTGAAAGATTCTTATCAGGACAATGTTGATCAATCAGCTAAGTGAAATCCTTGACTAATGAAATGGGAATGTGGAGGGGGAGTGGGAATTGGGGGGACGGGGAGAAAGGTGTGGGGGAAGGTGATCCTTGAGTAGAACTCTTTCATGGATCAAACTAAATGTTTGAATGTTTTAAATACTGAACCAATTGAACAAAAGCAAGAATGTATTACTGACCTAGTTAATTCATACATGATGCAAAAAGTTTAGAGAAAAAAACTTCCTTTCCTCAGGGAATTTACAGTGGAGCAGGGGCTTTACACCATGTAGTCAAAGAATGCATGTTCATTTTAAATGTGTCTTCCCCCTAATTCTAGTGACTATTTCCTTCCTTCCCTAAAAGCTGAATCAAATAGTTTTGCAGAAGAAATTGATCAATCAATCAATCATTCAATCAGGTATTTATTAATATGTGCCAAGCACTGTGCTAGGTGCTAGGGATAAACACACACACACACACACACACACACACACACACACACAAAGCTCAAGAGCTTACAATCTAATCTATCAGGGGAGATATATACAAAATAGATGCAAGATCTTTTTTTGAGGTAACTTAAAGGTCATCCTACTAAAATTCACACTCCATGAGGGCAAGGATCTTATTTTATCCGGATTTTATATATATATATATATATATATATATATATATATATATACGTATACACACACACACACACACATCTCTCAGTTCTTAAGTTCAGCACATAGTTATCAAAACTTACACTTACCAAAGGTTTTAAGATTTTGAAAGCTCGTTCCTTACAAACACTCAATGAAGAGAATGTTAAGTATTTGCAGTCCAAATTTATAGAAGAGGAAATCAGGGGTTAAACAAGTGAAGTGTATTTATTCCTTCTCTCGAAAAGCTTGTGAAGAAATACATTGATTTCCCAGTGGGAACCAGGAACAGCTAGGGCAGATCGGTGAGGACTCCAGCAAGATGAAGGAAGGTACTTGCACCATCAGAAGTTCCCTGGTTGGGGGATGGAGGAAGTATGAAGCTACCTTCCAGACTGGGTCAGGAAAACCAGAGGCAAAGATCTTGGAGCACCTGCAGCCAGGGATCTCTTAGCTGCCCACCTTTTTTGGAAGAAGAGTAAGCAGATGAGACAACTCCTTGATAAAAAGCCCCACTTATTTACTAGACTCTGTGACTCTAGGGATAGGAAAAACACAGACAGTACTCTGAAGCACTAACGGAAAATCACACAATGGAGCAGATAATATGAAAAAAGTGTACATACAGATATATTCAATGTAAATAATAGATAAACTTAGAGAGAATTGGGAACGGGGGGAGAGGAGGACTGGGAAAGGGTGAAAGATGAAGTTTTAGCAGAAGCTTGAAGAAAGCTAGGAGGTTGGAGGAGGCAGGAAAGCATTTAGGCCCAGGGGTGGGAGGGTGGGGTGGGTAAAACAGTGCAAAAGCAGGGACAAGAGATGGTGGAACAAATAGGTCAATGTAACTGAATCCTAGAGGAAGTGAAAGGTAGTAAAGAAAGAAGATTGGAAAGATAGGATGGGGACAAATAGAAGATGTTGTGTTTGACCCTGGAGGCAAGATGTCTTGCCTTCCATGGCCTGGTGGTCTAGATCATTTCTCATGTCTTGGTGTTCCAGATGTCTCGCCTTCTGTGGCCTCGTGGTCTAGATGTCTCACCTTTTGTGGCCTCATGGTCCAGATGTCTCGCCTTCCGTGGCCTCATGATCCGGTTGTCTTGCCTTCCATGGCCTGGTGGTCCAGATGTCTCATCTTCCATGGTCTCATGGTCCGGATGTCTCGTCTTCCATGTCCTCGTGGTCTAGATCATTTCCTGCATCTTGGTGTTCCAGATGTCTCGCCTTCCATGGCCTTGTGGTCTAGATCATTTCCCTTGTCTTGGTGGTCCAGATGTCTTTCCTTCTGTGACCTCATGGTCCGGTTGTCTTATCTTCCGTGGCCTGGTGGTTTGGATGTCTCACCTCCCATGGCCTCATGGTCTGGATGTCTTGCCTTCCATGGCCTGGTGGTCTAGATCATTTCCCATATCTTGGTGTTCCAGATCACCTGCCTTTCGTGACCTGTGTTCCAGATCACCCACCTTCCATGGCCTGGTGTTCCACATGTCTCTCCTTCTGTGGCCTCATGGTCCAGATAATTTCCTGTGTCTTGGTGCTCCAGATCACCCACTTTCTGTGGCCTCATGGTCCAGATGTCTTGCCTTCTGTTTCCTGGTGTTCCAGATCACTTACTTTCCGTGACCTCGTCATCTAGATGTCCTGTCTTCCGTGGCCTCGTGGTCTAGATAATTTCGTGCATCTTGGTGTTTCAGATCACCCACCTTCGGTGGCCTTATTGTCTAGATGTCTCACCTTCTGCAGCCTTGTGGTCTAGATCAGTTTTCCATGTCTTGGTGTTTTCCGTTTTCCATGCCATGGGAGGCTTTGGGATTTTGTTGAGGAGGGGAATAACATAGTCAGCCCTGTGCTTTACAAGGATTCCTTTGACATTGAGTGGAAGATTTATTAGAATGAGGACAGAGCTCAAGCAGAGAGACCAAATGGTCCAGACATGTACTGAAGATGGGGTGGCTTGACACCATGATACATAAGAGTACTGGGGTCTGACTTCTCTGCCTGAGTTTGAATCTTACCTCAGATAATTAGTAGCTGAGTGACCCCAGGCCTTGTTTACCTCAGTTTACTTATCTGTAAAATGAGCTAGAATGGCAAAACACTTGAGTATCTTTGCCAAGATACTCCCCCCAAGTGGGGGTCACAAAGAATCAAATACAACTGAAATAATTGAATAATAACAACAAACAGTTACCTTTCTGGATTGTTGTGAGGACTGAATGACACAGTTTTTATAAAGTACTTGGCAAACAGTACGAACTATGCAAATGCAAATTGATGATGATGATGATGAGTATGAAAAAATAGGATGATCTACAATGTCAAAAGCTAAAGATGAAGTTAAGGAAGATGAATGTTGAGACAAGATCATTAAATATGGCGATTAAAAGGTCATTATTTACTTTGAATGAGTCATTTCTGCTGAAAGATGGAGATGGAAATCATATTGCAGAGGATTTAGAAGCAAGCAAGAAGAGATATTTTTTTCACTCACTCACTCACTCATTCCTTTATCCACCTACTTATTCATTCGGTTAACAAATTCCTTCATTTGTCAGGCAGATAGTGAACCTAACCCAAAGTACTAATTCTGATCTTGCCAGTGTCTTCATTTTTAATCATCTTGGCTATTTGCTGAGTCTCTTGTAACCAATGATTTCCTTAGAAAGGGAAACCCCAGGCTCCCTGTACCCGGCTCCTTTTCCTGCTCTTCATTCTTGGAATATGAAAGCTGTTCTGGCCATCTTGGGCACTGGACCTCCTTGGGCACAGAGTTGCACCTTGTGGAGAATACGGTTGAATAAGAGCTATGTACAGGGAAGTCGGCTGCAGTCTGTGTCCATTACCAGACCATCAGGGGTGTCATAAACACTGTCAGAGAGATATGACTTAGTCATGTCTTGAAGTTACTCTAATAGATTGTGAAGTTTTATAAATATTATATCAATCTGCAAACATTATAGGGGCTTGCTATTTGTCGTGTGCTCAGTTCTATACCTCTCTTCCAACCCTCCCAGGAGGACCAGGTTTAGAGAGGCTGACTGGGAGGCAGGATTCAGCTGCTCAGCAGAGGCACAAGTAAATAAATGATGTCCTTTCTCGTCTGCAAGAAGGAGAATATGAAGCTCATTCTCATCCTGAAAGAGTCTTCTACCATTCTGGTTCCCATTTCCTCTTGGTGAGCCCCTCTATTTTGGGCTCCTATTTGGGGGATGGATTCAGGCTGGCCATGTTTTATTACCCTCTGGGCTCTGCTTCTGACTCTCTGGACTGTCACCATGTACCCTCTTGGGCACCTTTGGGCACATACACCCTGACTCACCCTCTCACCCACACACTGTATTTGTATCCCCTGTGCTTAGCACAGTGCCAAGTTTTGTTTAATACTGCTTGTCACCAAACTACCCACAGCAAAATTCTTTTACCATCACAGCCCACATTTCTCACACACACCAAAAAATCCTTAATTGTGCACCCCCCTACTCGGTTATTCTTGTCCATAGCTTTCTGAGAGTAAGTTCATGACTAATCTGGTGCTAGGATGCAGAGAGCTTTGCAGAGTTGGCAGGGGCAAGCTTGGTCCAAGAAAAGGGATATTCTGGCATTCAAAATCCTCTACAACTCATCAACATCCTACCTGTGTTCACACTCCAGGAAATCTACACTTTCCCTGTTTCCTAAACTCACACAAATATTCCTACTTGCTACCTTCATATCTTTATTTACATTGTTTCCTATGAGGAAATGTAATCTTTCCCATGTTCCTTCACCTGTGAACTTCCTTTAAAATCCAATTTAAATGTTAAGTCCTCCAGAAAGTCTTCTTTATTTCTTTACATTGGTAATAACTTCACATAGCCCTTTTTTTTTGTACCTGTCACTTATTCTTGTGGATTGTATCTAATATATTTTTATTATTGTTATTCTTTGTGTCTGCCTCCTCATGAAACCCTTTTGGGGTTTTCTTGGCAAAGATTTTAGAGCGGTTTGCCACTTCCTTCTCCAGGTTATTTTACAGATGAGAAAGCTGAGGCAAACAGAGTGAAGTGACTGCCTGGGTCCCACAGCGAGGAAGTGTCTGAGGCTGGATTTGAACTCAGGAAGAGGAATCTGTCTGAATCCAGACCCAGCACAATATCCACTGAATCATCCAGATGCCCTGGAATTCTATGAGAACAGCAACATTGTCTTATCTAAACTTTGCATTATCCTCTCAACCTAGCTCAGTATTTTGTGTGCTGCAGGTACTTTATAAATGTTTGGCAAGCCCTAATGTATTTGATATGGTGCTAATAGCGCTTGTAGAGATTTCAAATCCAACAAACAGGAGCATTTATTTTTCAATCCCAGAAGATCATTAAAATTTGAGGTTGCTAAGATAGCCCTATTATTTTAGTAGATATTTAGTTGCTACTTTCCATTTTCCCTCTTTTCCTTCCATGGATACCAGATGAGAAGGTTTACAGAACTGAAAATAAAACAGAGGTTTTAAAATTTAGTGAAATCCAGGAGTGACAGATGTATGTGGACCATAAAGAGACATATAATTGGGAGCTATTATTATTATAATGGGTTATTAAAGGAAAGTCAGGAATGTTTCCAGTACATCTTGACTTTGAGGTTGATGTCATAGAAGGAATTCAGACTTTTATACATAGTGTTACTGGAATGGAGAAATGAAATGGAGGAATGTATATGTGTGTAGGGGGGCAGCATGCAAAGGGATCTAGTATATAATTTTCATGTACTATCAGTCAGCAAATGTTAAGTGTCTTGTATTCAGCAGGAGTGCAATAATGTATATGTATGTGGATATATTTATATATATATATATGTTTATATGTATATATGCACTGTGTATATATATTTATGTATATATTACTACATGCATAGAATTCATACTCAAGAAGTCTCAACAATGTGTTCAGGTCTCTCCTAGTATAAATTCTGGTCTGTGTTTTCAAGAAATTTACATTCTTAGCCAGATGAAACAGCTGGATATAGGGTATCCCCACAGGGTTAGTTCAGTTTTAAGCCTTTTGAGACAATGTGACTAATTAAATACTATATGGTACCATGTTGTATAATATAAAGTAAGCACTATAGTTCTTATGAGATATTTGTGAAGTTAATGGAGACTAAGCATGAAAAGAAAAATTACAAAATCTGAAAAAAATTAAAAAGATCAGAAGATGCAAAAGGAAACAAAAAAGTTTTGTTACTTTGTTAAAATCAACATGTGCATTTCTTTTAAAAATATTTTATTTTAAACTTTTGGCATAAAACAAGCATTTCCATAACAGCTCAACAAAAAAGATGATTGCACACAAAACTGCAATAATTATGGCCTCACTAACATAGAAATATGTTTGGCATGACCTCAATGATATTAAATTGCTTGCCTTCTCAAGGAAGCAGGAAGAACAGACAAGAGAGAGAACATATAAAAATCAAAATATTTAAAAAATGATTGTGGCATATGATTGTGATGGAATATTACTGTGCTATAAGAGATGATGAGCTCAATGATCTTAGAAAAACATGGAAAAAGCTGCATGAAATAATGAAGAGCTAAATGAGCAGAACCAAGGGGACACTGTACATAGTAACACTATGGCTTTAAGAATGATTTTGGGGGCAGCTAGATGGCTAAGTGGATAAAGCACCAGTCCTGGAGATCTGAGTTCAAGTTTGGACTCAGACACTTACACTTCCAAGCTCTGTGACCCTGGGCAAGTTCCCTCTCAAAAAAAAAAAAAAAAAAAAAAAAAAAAAGAGGGGGCAAAGAATGATTTTAAGCAAGTCATTTTGTCTATTATAAATCCCCAAATTAACTATAAAGGACATATGAAATGAATCCAGAGATGGAGCTGATGAATGGAAATATGTATAGAATGATTTTATACACACACACACACACACACATACACACACACACACACACCTATTTATGTCTAATGTTAACCATTTCTAAGGTGAAATGGGGAGGAGGGAAGAAAAAAAAAGAAATTTACCTGGCAACTATTAAACATTTAAAATTAATTGCAAGTTGTACATAATAGATTGCAATTTCATGTGCAATTATCTTTTTAAAAATTATACTGTTGTGGAATTTCTTGTTTTATTCCATAAATTAAGAAATAAGATAAATATGAAAAAATAATTGCTAAACATTTTTATATGTAATTGGAAAAAAATTAATTAAATAAAAAATTTTTTAAAAACATAACCTAAGAAGCTGCTGAGATGGGTCTTCAGAAGAGCTATCATAGGTTCAAGGTAGATATTGTCTATTTCTTCTTCAGAAGACATGATTGATATCAATGGTGTCTTACAGTGAAGTTTTATTTGCTGAGAAGCGTCATAAGATTATGGATGTCTCTCTGGAAAAGACTTTAAAGATAAGCATGAGGTAGTGGAGAGGTTGTTAAGCTTGGAGTCAGGAAGATCTGAATTTGAATCCTGTCCTTCTTTGCTATGAGAACCAGGGCAAAGTACTTCATCTTTATGATCCTGTTTTTCCATCTGTAAAATAAGGGAGATGAGCTAAATGGACTTCCAACACTAAATTTATGGTTCCACGAGCTGATTGAATTCCCTCATTTTACTGTTGAGGAAACAGACTCGGAGAGGTATGGCTTGAATATTATTTGGGGGAATGAACCTTCTACTCAGCCAAGTGCTTTGGGATTCTGGGTTGCTGAGGGAAAACCAACTTGAGAGTTTTTCTTTAGAAGAACAGACCTGCCAGTTCTTCCTGCAAGTCTGTAGAAAGATGCTAGAAAACTGGATTGTTATGAAAAAGGGAGATGGTGGTATCATAGCCTGGAGCAAAGATTGGGAGACCCCTCAGTCTTGATGGAGCCTGTTGCTAGCCTTTGCAAAGGCTGTTCCACTTCTCAGACCCTTCTCTCCTCAAGGCAACATCTTGCTGTGATTATTTTGCGGTAAAGTGGAAGTATGCAAGGTTATTCATTGCATAGTGCCCAGGATTGGGCAGTGGTGGTGGAGGGGGGAATAGGGTGGGGAGAATGGCAGAGGTGAATGTGGTGCTGGAGGGAGCGGGATATGGGGGGGATGGAGGAAGAAGGTAAGGAGGGGATATTGAGTGCGTGGGTTTGCCCCTCAGATAGCAGATTTAATTGGAGTTATAATAATTACTATTATTTATAACCCCTCTTGAATTTAGGCTATGTCTCTCGGAGAGGGTGTTGGCAGTGCTCAGCCATCCAACAGGCGTTAAATAATTAAATTGAGGCCCTAATCGGTGGCGAAATTCCCTGTGGGCACCCACTTCCTCAGCTTGCTGATTGCTGATATTTTGGGGGTGAAATATGACCTTTTTAGTTTTTTTTTTTTTAAACGATCAAAGAGATCAGAGTTCCAAAGGAAAGAAGAAGAAGAAGAAGAAGAAAAAAGGCATTCTAGTTTGCTTTTCCTCTAACTTAGTGGTCTGGTAAAGTTTCTTTAGACATGCAAAGATTTACACACCTTTCTGCAGGGAGCCTTAAATTACCTTCCAACTCCTTACCCATTTCCCTGAGCAGAACAAGAACAGTAAGTCATTGAGAAATTAACAGGCCTCTCCATAATAGGCCTTGTCGGCCTTTCAGAGAGAGAATGTCTAATGACTTTTTTGAAGTTGGGGTCAAGGTTTTTTAAATAAAACAATCTGTATTAATGCATCTCCTTTTTAGTCGTTAGATTGGGGGAGGGGAAGCCAATAAAAAGGAATGAAAAGGAGGAGAAAGCATCATTTTTCTTAAGCCAAACAATGCATCCCTAATTAGATAATTTGTTTTAACATCTATATATCATCACTTTGTCAGATGTCTCATGCCTGATTATGGTGTTTCTCTCTTCACTTGTTCTGGATTACACAAAGCTAGTGGGCAACAAGTTTGTCACTCAAGCTTTCTGGATGGACGTCCTTTGGGCCTGGGTTTTCCTGCTAATCTTGAACAGGTTTGTAGAAATTGGGTAAGAAACCTGGGGCAGGCAAGAGCAAGGCTGAAGGGCCAGGGAAGGAGTTTCCCCTCCAATGAGGGAGGGGGCTGCTCTCAGCATTCTAGCATGCTTTGGAGTTGACTTCAACCCCAAACCTCCTTCCTCTGTCTTGATTCCTTTGACATCGTAATCTATTTCATTACTATCATTCAAGGTCCCTTGGACAGGATTGGGGACTGGCTCTATGCTCTGGGCACCTATCCTAGCTCATCATTTCTGGAAATAATTTGACTACTGGGGCTTGAATTATAATGACAGAGCCCAATGCTGGACCAAGGGTATAGAATATTTCAAGGAAAAAGAACTGAGGAAATTTTGAAATAAAATGCAAGAATCAAGCCTCTTTTTCATAAAAAAGTTATATATATATATATATATATATTTGTTCATAAAAACCTGGATTACCTATTTTTTGATATTATAAATAATTTTGTATTTAATATTCCAGAGGGCAGTTATCTCATTAAGTCCCAATTCCTGTCATATAGATCACAATTTAGGATCAGTTTGTTCTCCAAGGCTCAGCTCAAATTCCCTCCTTCTCCACAAAATGTCCCTAGATCATTTTGGGTTATGATGAACTTTCTTCTCTCAGAATTCTGGCAGCACTGCTCTAAAGATCCATGAATCCCAGAATATAATATGGTTTGGGTAGCAATTTTCAAAATGTGGTTCAGGGACCCCTGGGGTCCTCCACAGACTTTCAGGGAGTCTACAAATTTAATGCTATTTTCATAATACTACTAGAACATTTTAAGTTATAATACAGTAAATGTTAAAAGTCATAAACTGTCATTTCCTCCCCGCCCCCACTCCGAGCAAAACTTTTTTGGGGTCCTCAGTAACTTTTGAGTGTAGAGGGTCCTGAAACCAAGAAACTTGAAAATCATTGGTACTGTGGAAAAAGCATTAGATTTGGAGTTAAAAGACCTGGGCTTGGGCCCCAGTTTTGCCATTTACTACTTTCCTCTGGACAAATTAATTGGGTTTTTAGTTATTATTGTCACTTATGATCCCCTTCTTGGAGGCCCTTGGGCAAGGAGTAAAATGAGAGTTGGACTACATGATCTATAAAATCTCTTATTATTCAAGCTTAGAACACCTTATGAATTTCATAGGGTCACTTAGTTCAACGCTGACCCAGAGTCGGACTCCATCTCTTTTGGAATTGTTCTGTGTCCTCTATTAGTCTCATGTACCAATTTCTCACCATTTAGACCAGAGGTCTAAGTATGGTCTAGAGAATCCTGGGGATCTCTGAAACCTTTTTAGAGGGTCTACAAATTCAAAAATAGTTTTTATTTCCAATATAGTAAATGTCTATAAATATAACCCAGATAAACAAAAACGCTTTGGAGAGATCCTCAATAATTTTTAATAGGATAAAGATACTGAAAACAAAAGTTTGAGAACCACTGATTTAGACAGACCATGGACTCCTCAAGGGTACACACTGATCTGGTGCTTATCTGTGTCTCCCATCACTGCTGACAAAAAGTTGGTGCTCAGTAAGTACTTTCAAAATATTTTTATTGATATTTTTTGTTGTTATATTGCCTACATTCCCTATGTTTCTCCTTTTCTCTTTCCCAATCAGCTATCCTTTATAGCAATTTTTTTAAAGAAAAAGAAAAAAAATCCATAAAGCTGATAAATACATGTTAAAAAATCTGATAAGGTATACAATGATTCACACCTGTAGACCCCCACCTCTTCAAAAGAATGTGGGGAGGCATCGTTCCTTTGCAGCCAAGCTTGTTCATAATTTTACAATTTTCATTTTCAAGGTTGTTGTTTTCATCTACATTGCAATGATCATTGTATATTTTTTCTTGACTCTACTTATATCAGCTCCTATCTTTTCATAATTCTCTATATTCATCATATTTATTGTTTTTGACAGCACAATATTATTCCATCATATTCATGAACCATGGTTTATTTAGCCATTATTCATTAGCTATTATAATGGACATCTACTTCTTAGTTCTTTGCTACCTCAAAAAGTGTTGCTATAAATATTTTGTTGTATGGACAGCTTTTATTTTTATCAGTGACTACCTTCGGGTATATGACTGATAGTGAAACCTATAGGTCAAAAGGTATGGAGATTGTAGCCACTTATTTGCATATTTCCAGATTGCTTTCTAGAATATTTGTTTTAATACACCAACAATGTATTAGTGTGCTTATCTTTCCCACAATTTCCACAACATTGATTTTTCCTAACTTTTGTCATCTCTCTACCATTTTGCTGACTTGCTGAGTGTGAGGTGCTAAATCTAATGGCTTTTTCTCAGTCCTTTTTTCTTGAACTCCCTGGAGCTTTTGACTCTGTCAGTTACCTTCTTCTCCTCTTGTTTCTCTAGGTTTTAATGAGCCTTCTCTCTCTCTTCTTCTCTGACTTCTCTGTCTCTGTCTTCTTTGCTGGAACTTTATCCAGGTATCATCTCCTAACTATGGATATCCCCCAAGGCTTTGTCTTCTCTTCTTTCTCTAGGCTATTTCTCTTGGTGATTTTATTAGCTCTCATGGATTCCATTATCATCTCTTTTTTCTTGACTTTCACATCTATTTATGTAGCCTTAAGCTCCCTCTAGACCTCCACTCTAAAATCTCCAGCCTCCTCCTATTAGACATTTCAGTGTGGATAGACATCCCTAATTCATTATGTCCAAAACTGAACGCATTCTCTATCTTTTTTTCTTCTTCAAATTGTCCCTATTTCCTAACTTCCTTATTATTACTGTCAGGGGTTTCACCAGCCTCCTAGTCATTTAGGCTTGCAATGAGACTCTCTTTTCTCCCCATCTCCGATAATTTGCAAAGATCTGTCATTTCAACTTAAATAACATTTTTCTTATAAGTGCCTTTCTCTCCTCCGACACCACTGCCACTACTTTAGGACTGGACAATTGCAGTAGCCTAATGGTTTGTTCCTTACCTCAAGTCTCTCTCCACTGCAGTCCCTCCTTCATTCAGGTAAACCCCCTAGAATGTAGGTTTGATCGTATCACTCCCTTCAAGCTCATTCAATAAACTCCAGAATCTATTACCTCCAGGAATAGAAAATTGTTTGTCTGGTTTTTAAAGCCCTCTGGCCTCTTCCTACATTTCCAGTCTTCTTATCTTTTACTCCCCTCCAATGACCCATTTAACTTTCCAAACAGTGCCCCTGTTCTTGTCCTCCTTGTTGACTGTAGAATATAAGGCTGTCTCCTGACTTCTGACATTTTCACAACTGCCCCCATGCCTGAAATGCTCTCGTCATCTCTGCCTCCTGGCTTCCCTGGCTTTCTTCAAGTCTCAGCTAAAGCCTCACCTTCTGCAAGAGACTTTTTCTGTTCCTCCTTTGTGCCTCCTCTCTAAGATTATTTCCAGTTTATCCCATATCTGTCTTGTTTGAACATAATTGCTTGCATATTGTTTTTCCCACTGGATAGTGAGCCCTCTGAGAGCAGGGACTGGTTCTTTTTCTTTCTTTGTATCCCAGTGTTTAACATGGTGCCTAATACATAGGAAGCACTTAAATGCTTATTTATTTGGCTTGACTTATTTTGCTTTACGTTCTTCTCTTTATTTCTGGTTTGGGAGTATTGTTTCACTGAAGTTTGCAATTAAAAAAAAAAGATAAACACTTATTTCTTGAATGAATGAAAAATCCTTTAGGTCTATGGTTGACTTGAAGGAAAAATCAGAGACAAATGCTTTCCTGTTCTTTGGGAGTTCTCCTAACCTCATCCCTCCACACCCCCCCCCCCCAAACCCTAAAATAGGGTTTAGGGCAAATTCTCTCTATCTTTTCATCAAAGATTTATTTTGTGTCTTTTGATTTTACTTTACAGTCATTTCTGAATGTAGCCACCTTTCCGTCACCACTCAACCTACTCAGTAAGTCTCCCTTTGTAACAAAGAAAAATAGTTCAATAAAACCAACCTATGGCAGTACCATATGTAGCATTCCTGGTACATTGGACCTATAAGGAAAGAGTTCTTAAAGCAACATATTCATAGAACCAGACAGAAGTCTGATTTCCACAACAGCTGCAGCTCCCCTCTGAGATGATGGATTCTCTACTTCACAGCCAGCCAGGTTAGGATGGAAGCAGGAAGCTGATGAAGGGCAGATTTTCAACAAGAAGAAAGAAATTTATCCAAGAGGTTTCTAATTCTAGGACTCTTCATTTTGATAAATGTGTCTTTGGCACTGAGAGTTCTAGAGGTCAGTGCAATGCTCTGGCACCAACTGGCCCAGCACTGTTTAAGCAAGTTTTGTCTTCTTTCCTATATCTTCTCTGGATGACTGTTATTTAGCTTTTTCTCCTGGTCTCAATCTTGCTTTCTATGAGATGTTCTTGTCCTCCTTATTGCTTGTGCTTTCCCTCTATGATTATTTGTTAACTAGTTGGCTTAGTGACTAGCTATAGGAAATGGAGGCCCACAGAAAGAAAGGAAGGTCTTCTTAGACTAGGAGTTAAATCCGAATGTCCCAAATTTTCTTTTCTTTTTTAAAATTTTTTTTATTTTTTTATTTTATTTTATTTTATTTATTTTTTATTTAATAGCCTTTTATTTACAGGTTATATGTATGGGTAACTTTACAGCATTAACTATTGCCAAACCTCTTGTTCCAATTTTTCACCTCTTACCCCCCCACCCCCTCCCCCAGATGCAGGATGACCAGTAGATGTTAAATACATTAAAATATAACTTAGATACACAATAAGTATACATGACCAAAACGTTATTTTGCTGTACAAAAAGAATCAGACTCTGAAATATTGTACAATTAGCTTGTGAAGGAAATCAAAAATGGAGGTGGCTGGTTCAGTTCATTACTGCTCCACTGGAAATGATTTGGTTGATCTCACTGCTGAGGATGGCCAGGTCCCTCAGAACTGGTCATCATATAGTATTGTTGCTGAAGTATATAATGATCTCCTTGTCCCAAATTTTCAAAACCAGTGCTCTTTCTTTTTTTTCTTAAATACCTTGGAGGAAGAGGGAAGAGAAAAAGACAGAAAGGAAGTGAGAGTCTCTGTTTTTTTGAAACTCAGTGGGTGGTGCAGACATAAAAAGGGTCAAGGTACTGGAGGAAGAGGAGGAGGAGACAAATGCAGTACACTAGCTGATCCTTAAGAAGTATTTCTATAGCATCCTAAAGAAACCTTTTGTGTAGAGTTTGGGACTGTAAATCCAAGGGATATGTGGATGTAGACACACATCCATGTAAATGTAGGTAGTTAGGTGACACAGTAGATAGAGAACTGGGCCTGGAGTCAAGAAGACTTATCTTCCTGACAGCAAATCTGGCCTCAGACACTCACTAGTTATGAGTCTTTTTATCTTGTTTGTCTCAGTTTCCCTATCTGTAAAATGATCTGGAAAAGGAAATGACAAATCACTCTAGTATCTTTGCCAAGAAAACCCATAAAGAGTTGGATGCAATTAAAAAATAACCAAAAGAACGTGTGTGTGTGTGTGTGTGTGTGTGTGTGTGTATGTGTGTGTATATGAAAGTGTGTTCTAAATAGGGAATTTTTCTTAACCATCGTTAATTGACCTGCCTGTTGTCTTTTAAGAAATAGGCTGGCAGCAACTAGATAATATAGCTGATGGAACACCAGTCCTGGGGTCAGGAGGACCTGAGTTCAAAACTGACCTCAGCCACTTAACACTTCCTAGCTGTCTGAGATACCACTACAACCTCTCAGATTGGTTAGAATGACAGGGAAAGATAATGCGGAATGTTGGAGGGGATGTGGGAAAACAGGGACACTGATACATTGTTGGTGGAATTGTGAATGGATCCAGACATTCTGGAGAGTAATTTGAAACTATGTTCAAAAAGTTATCAAACTGTGCATACCCTTTGACCCAGCAGTGTTACTATTGGGCTTATATCCCAAAGAGATCTTAAAGAAGGGAAAGGGACCTGTATGTGCATGAATGTTTGTGGCAGCCCTTTTTGTAGTGGCTAGAAACTGGAAACTGAGTGGATGCCCCTTAATTGGAGAATGGCTGAATAAATTGTAGTATATGAATATTATGGAATATAATTGCTCTGTAAGAAATGACCAGCAGGATGATTTCAGAAAGGCCTGGAGAGACTTAACAGGAACTGATGCTGAGTGAAATGAGCAGGACTAGGAAATCATTATATACTTCAACAACAATACTGTATGATGATCAATCCTGATGGACGTGGCCATCTTCAGCAATGAGATGAACCAAATCAGTTCCAATAGAGCAGTAATGAACTGAACCAGCTATACCCAGGGAGAGAACTCTGGGAGATGGCGCTGAACCACTACATAGAGTCCCCAATCCCTATATTTTTGTCCACCTGCATTTTTTATTTCCTTCACAGGTTAATTGTACACTATTTCAGAGTCTGATTCTTTTTGTACAGCAAAATAACTGTATGGACATGTATACGTATATTGTACTTAATTTATACTTTAATATATTTAACATGTATTGGTCAACCTGCCATCTGGGATAGGGGTGGGGGGAAGGAGGGGAAAAATTGTAACAAAAGGTTTTGCAATTGTCAATGCTGAAAATTTACCCATGCATATAGCTTGTAAATAAAAAGCTATTTAAAAAAAAACAAAAAACAAAAAAAACTTCCTAGCTGTGACCCTGGGCAAATCACTTAACCCCAATTGCCTCAGCAACTAAAAAAAAAAAAAGAAATAATCTTGCAGCAACTAGGTAATACAGCTGATGGAACACTAGCCCTGGGGTCAGAAGGACCTGAGTTCAAATGCAGCCTCAGATACTTGACCTTACTAACTCTGTGACCCTGGCCAAGACATTTAACTCGCCTTGTGCCACCAAAAAAAAAAAAAAAAAGTCTGTGGACACCATTTTTATAGAATAATAGAACTGAGCTGGAAGAGCCTTTAGAGGATCAGTTATTCCAACCTCCTTTTTTTTTTTTTCTTGGGCGGGGAAGCTGAGGCTCAGAGAGGAACCTTTGTGATCGAGTATCTTAGCAAGTCAAGACTGACATCGAGGCTCCAGGCCCCTGTTTCCCCTCTCTTCCCACTGGGCCATCCTCTTTTCTTCCTTCCCTTTGTGCTGAAGGGAAAGAAGATTTGGAATGTCAGGTTAATAAATCTGCCTTTAAAAAAAACCTGAGTTTGAGAGGGCCATTTATAACGCATCTATCTGCCCAATCTCCAACTGCTTTCAAAGCTTCTGAAAATTTACCCTTTCTGGGAGGGGGTCCCTGCGGGAATCACCCCTCATGTTCTTTGCCTTAGAACACTAGACTGTGTAGCTTTGAACTATGGGTACAGGAGAATTTTAGATTGGGAAATATTTTAAATGTGGTGGGATAGTTAGGTCCACAGCTGGGGGAAAAGAACTTCTGGTCATTCTTTTCCCTTTGAGAACTCTTACCCTGTGAAATTAGAAGGTTGAATTAAACAATCTGGGCCTAAAATTCACTCTCTCCTCACCTCCACTTGCTAGAATCCCCCTTCCTTCAAGACTCAGCTCAAACACTATTTTGTACACAAATTCTTTTTTTCCTGATAATTTATAGTTCTAATTATCTTGTATTTATTCTATATGTATATATTGCTTCCCTTGATAACTATAAGCTCCTATAGACAGGGATCTGTTTATATTTTTGCTCCTTTTTTTGGTTTGTTTGTTTTTGTTTGTTTTGTATTCTTAGCAATATATATTCTTAAGGAGGATATGCCATGTGTTGTTCGGTCCTTTTTTTTCAGTAGAGTCCAATTTTTCACGACCCCATTTGGGATTTTCTTGGCAAAGATGGAGTGGTTTGAAATTTCTTTTCTTAGTTCATTTTGCATATGTGAAAATAGAAGGAAACAAAGTTAAGTTAGCAATAATTATGAAAAGAATTTTGAGGGAAATTTCTCTGATGAATAATTGACTGATGCTAAGATATTCTCCTAGTGCTGATATTCTATATTCTAATATTTTGTATACTAATGTCCCTTCCAGCCCTGACAGTCATTGTCCTAACATCTCCTTCAGGATTTATATTCTATGTCCTAAATTTCCTTCTAACTATGATATTCTAAGATCTCTTCCAGCAAATATGCAATGTTGTAAGCTCTCCTCCAGCGTAAACAATCTCTGTTCTTGTTCTAACAGTTTGTCTACAGTTTTCTCCTCCTGAATTCTTTTTCAAGCAAAATTAGGGTAATTAACGTAATCTTGATGTCTGGAAATCTAAATAGTATTTTATTTTTTCCAATTATATGTAAAGATAGTTTTCAACATTTATTTTTATAAGATTTTGAGTTTCAATTTTTTTCTCTTTCCTTCTATCACTTGTTATCCTCAAGATGGCAAGCAATCTGATATAGTTTATTCATGTACAACTATGTAAATATATTTCTATGTTAGTCATGTGAAAGAAGAAACAGAACAAAAGGGAAAAGCCATAAAAAAATAAAAAATAAAAAAGTGAAAATAGTATGCTTCAATCTGCATTTAGACTCCATAGTTTTCCCTGAATATGGATAATATTTTTCATCACCAATCTTTTGAAATTGTCTTGGATAATTGTATTGTTGAGAAGAGGTAAGTCTATTATAGTTGATTATTATACAATGCTGTTTTACTGTGTACAATGTTCTCCTAGTTCTGCTAACTTAATTCAACATCAGTTCATGTAAAGTCTTTCCAGGGTTTTCTGAAATCCACCTGCTCATCATTTCTTATAG